>NC_044354.1:15851237-15953737 GCF_007364275.1 Archocentrus centrarchus | reverse complement strand
GTAGAAGTTATTTGTCCATACAAGCCAGATATTGTCTTTATCGTCTCACTTTGACTCCCAGATACTCCAGCTCATTTATTGTGTCGCTTAAATCCAGTTCACCCACGTTAGTCAACAGCGCGATTGAGCGTTCATCCCTTGAGCCCCATTCTTTATTCCGAATCGATATGAAAAGGACTGAAAAGTGAGACTCTTATCGCTGCCTTATCGCATATACTGACTCAGAGACTCAGATGGAAAGCTTCCTCCAGGCCTGGGAGATACTGTGTGAAAACACGCGTGCATCTGTGTGTGCTTGTGCGTGTGTGTCTAAGCATAAGATTTGAAGCAGTTCTGTAGTTTCCTGTGATGACAGTAACATTTGTAAGCTGCTGCAAAGGTACATCAGCATAAACAACAAAGTGGCCAGGCTATAATGAGGAGACACTAACTTTATGTGACTATGAGTAGAGTTTAAACATTTACATCACAGTCTATTTGTTTAATGTAACCAAACCATCAAGCTGGCATGTTGTTTAAATTGTGTACACAAGCAAGATGCTATACTGATATGAGAAGATGTGCGCTCAAAGTAAACCTCTTACTCTTCTGTCTTCCTGGTTAATTTAGACTTCCATGTTGTTGCAGATCATTACGTTATCTGTGTTTACACTTCGATGCAAGAGTGATGTTCCATTGGGCATTACAGCCAAGGCCACGTCGACAGAAGAAGGGAATGCGTGTCAAGAAAACACTAGATGAAAAGGCAGTGGAAGGCAGCAAAATCAAGGAAGCCAAAGTTTCATTTGTCTCTTAACAAGCAGCCTTGTTTATCAGTGGTGTGTATCAGAGAAGCAGAGCAGGCCCGGCGCTGCCGAGTCTTCAGTTGTTTCTCATTTCTGCAGCGCAGCAGGAGATCAGAGAGTGGGAGAGACAGAGGGCAACAACAGATTGAGGGAAAAGAAGGAGGAGGGGAAAGAGCAGGACTGAGGGAATTTGCTGGATCATTAGTTTACAGTGTTGTAGTATTGACCTCAGAATGGACCCCTGCAGACACGGGGCTCTGGCGTCTCGCCCATGTAGATACAGAGAAGCTCTAAATACAACTGACCTCCGTGGATCTCTATTTGCTGGTTTGTGTGTGTATGTGGTAAGCATCTGAATTGTGTGGTGTGTCCTTGCTATAGATGCATTTTGGGAATATACTTCTTTTTTTTATTACCGGTGTGTGATACGCCACTTATTTGTAAGAGTTTATCAGGTGTTTGTAGATAAAATCTAAAACAGTGTGTTGATTCAGGTACATCTCTAAATGGAGCACTTCGTATTAGATGCTGCATAAAAGGTGTAGATTTAAGCATGCAGAATCTATCAAGAGATTTCTAAATGTAATAAAAGTCTCTCTTTCATGTGTCCACACTATAAATTATAATCTGTAGATTATATTTAACTGTTGACACAGATGTCACGCTGGTATTTAAGATCTTAATCACCTTTCTCTAGACAGTAAGTAATCTGCGAGATCATTACAAATACTATGGTGGGTATTATATTAGAGTACACCTGAGTTTTCTCATTTTTTTCTGTTTAATTTGCATATATTACATGGTAAACATTAGGAAACAATCACTGCACAAAATGTTGGAAACACATTTTGCTGAAGATAAGGGGAAAGCTGTTATCACTTATTGATTTCCTTTATATAATTTGTACCTTTCCTGCTGGAGGATATGCAGATAAAGGGAAGCAGATGAGTGAGGAGAGGATGTTTTAAAGTATTGTGTTTTTCCCAATCATCAAAAAATAACAATAATCATGAACATATTGTATGCTGATGTGCCATACAGTATCTGGAGTATATCTGGCTCTGAAAACAGTGCTGGGATTTTGTTTGTGAGGGTTAGAGCTCCAAAAAAAATGACATTTGAAATATTCATCTGTGCAGAGACAGTGGCCTAAGTTGTAAACCACTGGCAGCAAGGTGAGTGGATTATGCTGAGTAAAACTCAAGAACACCTTGATAATTTCTGGCATTATTATTTTAAAAATATAATCCTGGTGCATACATTTTCAAATCTAGCTTTGGCATATTTATAGTCCACATCTGCGAGCATCAGAGAATAGGCTCTCTTTATGCCTTTGCACCAATAATGAACACTTTGTCTGGCTTTTAGACAGCAACACTGCTCCGGTCTCTCTTCTCTCTCTGTGGCTCTACCTGTGCTATGGTCTGCACTTGATTTTGATTCAGAGTGACAGTACACGACCACTGACTGTGTACTGCAGTTGTTCAATGAGTGTAGGTTTCAGTCGCTGGCAGTTAGAGGACACATTCCACATAGTTCTGGGATTGTGGTCCTGACTGAGTTGCATTGCAGCACATAGTACACATTCCTTTTCTCCTTTTTCTGAGTAAGTATTGAGTCATGGAACAAACTCTGCCTCAAATGCTCACAGATGCTTGTTTTGTCCCTTTTTCCAGTGCTCACAGCTACATAAATTGCTTTTCAGGTGTTTCCTAAAGATCATATTAATCAGCACAAGCTGTAAAGTCAAGGCTTCAAAAAGCTATAGTATAGGAATGCGCAACTAGTACAACTGCATGCCATTTCATTCAGTCTGGTTCAGGTACCAAGCATCAGTCTTGGTGCAGACTTAAGCATTTTCTGGTCTTGTAAGGATCATCATTCTACACACATAAGTACAGACCCGCACACACACAGCAACTTCCAAACCGAGACACCTCAAAATCCTGCCAGGAGGCTGCCAATGCAGCATTGCGCAGACTGAGGCAAAGCAGTGCATGCTGGGAGTGTTTATCCGACAGAAGTAATTCAGGCTGCCACTCTGGCTCTGACAGTGAGTCGCATTACAGTGGAACTACAATAAAAATAGCAGTATCTTTCTCAGACACATGCACGCACCCCAAGTTCACAATGCGTTGGATAAACTGTGCAGGGAATCACATTTTTCCCATGCCAGCTGCCACCTGATGAATGTAATTGATGAGGGTTTTTTTTTTGTTTGTTTGTTCAGTACATTTCTTTGTCCTTGAGCAATGATATAGGTGCACTCATTAGAACAAAGAGGAAACCCATTTGTTATGGCATGAGCAAAAGAATGTAGCCAGAGGGTAAACATATGTTGTGGGTCCACTTGGATGGTAAAATGAGAGGCTAAGTATGGGAAATAAGCATTAAACTTGAATGCTGGAGCAATTTAAAATTTGAAATAAGCTCAACAATTGAGCAGTCCAAAATGAAAAAGATGCAAAGAATGAAAGAAAGATCAAAGAGTTTTGGGTTTTGTTTTGTTTTTTTTTCTTTCAGTCGAGGTCAGATGAGGTCAGGTGATGTCCTGTAGGACCACGTGGTCTAATGCTCTGTAATGGCTGTGTGTCGAATCTCTCCACTCCATACTCACATCCCACTCTCTATGGATCACTTACACTTGTAAGTGGCCACACCTGGTTCTGTTGGCTCAAGTCCCATGCATAAGCCCCATACATAAGATCCGCATGGCAGGCCTCAGCGTAAGCTTTTCCTCTTTGTTTAAGTTCACAATGAACAATATAAAAGTGTGTGATTATGTGTCTGCATGTCAGTCTTTGCTGTTCTGGTCAATAGAGCGGATGCTGCATGTGTAAGTCTGCAATCCCATCTGAGTTGTCTGCTCACAGCACTTTCCCCATATGTTTCATCCTTCAAAATCAACCTCCATCTGTCTGTCACGCTGCCAGTGTGGATGTGAACTACAACATCCAGTGATCATTACACATCTAATAGCCTTGCCAGCTCTCAAGGGATGCTTGAGAACAACTGTTAGAACACAGAGAACTGTCACCGCTCCCTGTTGTTGTCGTTCACCAACACTGACTGACAGTAAAAGATAGTAACTTAAAACTGCTTCCAGTGCAATTGCCGCAGTGTTTTTAGATTAACATCAGTCTGGGATTACAAGAAAACCAGAGGAGAAATGCAGCTCTGGTATATTTTCTCTTCTGGGGTATACAGAGCTGTCTTCAAATGAAAGTGATAATGACAGTTTGACAAGGCTCTGATAGAAAACACTTTTTAACCTGCTGAACACATAGAGGCTGTTAAAAGTCCTCTTTTATCTGCTGGCATCCCTCCTAGTTTCTCTCTTATCCCCTCTGCCAGAGATGTAACTTGCCACAGAACTGCTATCAAAGCAGCGGCCTCTTATTGAGCTGTATGAGGCAGAATGGAAACGGCCTCTGATCGACGCAAGGGAGAAAAAAGGGTTGATGTGTCAATCAACACACAGGACCCTGTAGAAGGCACCCTCACAGGATGCCTTGGGGTCCTTGGGAAGGATCGACGTGACAAAAGGCCTCCATCGGCATCAGATAGCATGTGTGAAAGAAGGAGAACAGAACAGAAGAAGGCATGGCATCCTGAATTTCTTTTATCACTTCCCAAAAAATAGGCTAAGGATGAGTGGGTTTATCACCTTGTGCCGGTCCCTTAGGACCCCATGGGCGTCCCTGAATGCTTTTGTTTTAATTAGAAACACATTATCACATCATTTCTCTTCTCTTCTCTTCTCTTCTCTTCTCTTCTCTTCTCTTCTCTTCTCTTCTCTTCTCTTCTCTTCTCTTCTCTTCTCTTCTCTTCTCTTCTCTTCTCTTCTCTTCTCTTCTCTTCTCTTCTCTTCAATAGTTACAGTGTACCTGTCAGTTTGTCCTGTCCACAATAAAACATGAGGTGAGGCAAACACAAAACAAGAAGAATATTCGACTGTTAAGTTAGCTTAAATACTACTCCTGAATCTTTGTGAGAAGTGGGCCAGCTGTTGTGCTTCTTGTGGTTTTAAAGCACAAATGACTGGTGATTATATGTATGTATCATTTATCAGCTCAAAACATGAGTTTTAAATTGCCCCTTTTTAAAGGCGTTTTGTGTCTCATATGGCATTTAAAACTTTTCTTGTGCCATTTAATGTTATTTTGTCATGAAATTACCCAGACTAACTGGAAGATTAAAACAAGTTGCTAAGCTGCATTGCTTTGATAACTTTTGGCCAGATCTTCCACCTCAAGGTACGATGAGACACGAAGGAGAAATGGGGGAATTTCATAGTCTGCCTCGATGACCTTGAGTAGAATCCACTATCGGCGCTGTCAGGCTTTGTTTATGATGTCGGCTGTAACTCTTGTGGTTTTTGTCAGGAAGTTTTTTTGTGTTGCCCCTGGTGACACCAAACATGCACAGCTTTGCTCTAAAGCACAGCGCAGTTAGGGATGCTCTCCCTCAAAGTGTTTCTGTAACCCGAGAGCTCGAGGCAAAAGTAAATGCTGTTAATGGAAACACGCACAGACTCGGATGAAGAGTGCTTTTAGAGGCCGTGTTTCTGATTTGAAGCCAAATGTTTTTGTTTGTCAGTTTAAGCAGTATTTTCATTTTCCACTGATTTATTATTATTATTTTTAAATCAGTGTGTATTTGATATATCACTCACATTTAGAACAACTCTTGTGCTCACTAGTGTAACTTGCCTTGCTGTAGTAAGCGCCTTAGTGTAACTGCAGATGCTGCTGTGCCCCCCCCCTCCCCGCCTGCTGAGTATAGTGGAGGTTGGTTGGAGGCCTCTCTGCTGATATTCGTCCATCATTGATATGCAAGCTGCATCGCACAGGCACTAGCGCAAGGTTAAGCATGCGTGACGACCAGGCTTCGGAACTGCTTCAGACACTCTCTCTGAATCCCTCTCTCTCCTGCACCCACATGCAAAAACACATTATTTTTCTTTGCTTCCTCACTACCTTGTCCTCATTTCTTCTCTGTCTCTTTCTCACTTGTCCCTACTAATTTCTGAGAAGTAAAGCCACAGAGTCGTTCACTTTTATTCTCTGTAAATGTATCTTCTTTAGATGACAGGCCATCTGCCCGCTGATCCCTGTAAAGTCCACTGTGACACTTAAGTTTCTCCCGAGTGGACAGAATATCCTCATGTTTAGGATTTAAATTGCTGACATAGACTTCTTGACTTTTTAAAGTCTACTTGATGCCAATTTCTACCATTGAGGAGCAGGAAGGATAAAAGAATGAGGCCAGGTGGGCAAGAGGGCTGCAGCAGGACTCACCAAGTCTGATCCTGCACTAGACACAAACTCACTGCAAAAATTATATACAAAATGTATGTTTTGTTTTTTTTCTTTGTGTGTGTGCATGTGTGTTTATTTAATAATACTAATATGCAGACATTTTGGTGCATACATTTTCTGAAAATTTTTATAGCCTTGTGTTTCAGAACAACATTCCCCTGAATGGTTAGTCATTTATTTATACTTCCTCCAGAGCCTCCATGCAGGCCTTAATAGCTTCACATTTCTCCTCAAATTGCTTCAGATTGCCTTCATCTGTAGCAGCTTTTTTTCAATCTCATCTTGAAGCTTTGTTGTTCAGAAGAACAGAGGCCTATTAGAGCCCCGTAGACAGGAATTCAAATCCTGTAAGATTAGAGTGGTGCAGTCCTCCCAGTCATCTCCTTCTCCCTCTGTTTTTAATTGCCGTTGATTGTGGAATGCTGTATTGTGTGAGCTGAACAAAGATTGTGTGCCACTGGACGATGTGTGGAGTTAGCAAGGGAGGAGCGTGTCCCACGCCATCGCATTCCAGGTCCTGCATACTGCCGTATGACCGGTAATGGCAGTAGGTAAATACCTCAACACCTGTGTGTGTGTGTGTGTGTGTGTGTGTGTGTGTGTGTGTGTGTGTGTGTGTGTGTGTGTGTGTGTGTGTGTGTGTGTGTGTGTGTGTAAAAGAAAGAAAGAGAAAAAATACTGTATGTGGTCAACAACTGAAGTGTCTCAGACTGTGCACAGCAGTGATTGCATGTATGCGCAACTAAATGCCTGAACAGTGGACGTCCACCAGGAAACAAAACAGTTTGATATGAAAAAAAGTTATATATTCATTGTGTTAGGACTAACTATCACTATGGGGCAAAATAAGATCACTCCTATCGTTTTACTTTTAAAAAAACTTAAAAAATTTTTTTACTAGCTTCTTGAATATGCTCTTACAATATTATTTGGAGTAAAAAAAAACTATATTTCCTTAAAGAGAAAAGGCAGATATTAATATTGAATATGCACTGCTCTGTTGCTCTTTTAACACCGTAATGTATTGTTAAAACAAATGCTACATTCAGTTTTAAAAGATCCACCTTTATTCTAGGTGTGGTGTGTTTTTAACCTCTGTCTGGTTGGCAAAATGAAGGCATAAAGCAGGGGTAGTAAAACCATAACTTTGGCCCTGCTAATCGAATAATGAGGATGAATTTGTCCACTTGTTCAACTGCTCAGTTGCCTATATGCAACCACCAGCCCTCTCTCGTGCCATATAAGCTGTATTTGCAATTGTGGTGTAAAAGTGATTTCCTATTCATTCTTGCATAATGTTGCTTTAACTCTCTTCTTCCCAATAAACTCTGAAAACAGACTTTAAAAGAATGCAGTGATTAACTGTGTATGATCACTAAGTGTCGCCATCAAAGTTCTTCCTGTAAACAGCAGTTTAATATTCCGGGGTTTATGGCTGTATTGCATTCAAGATTTACTGTAATAGCTTGTAGAGAAAGTTGAACAAGGAAAACTCTCCTAAAAATCATTGGTGTTCTTTCAGCTGTGAAATTAAACAAACTCCCCACGAGAGGTGACTCAATCTGAACAAATCAAAGCCAATGAAATGGAACTCAAATTAAGAAAGTGATGGATTTGCCTACCCTATTATTTGATTTATCCACTTTACATGTTCTGCAAACAAATTACAGTTGCAGGAGGGGGGAAAAAAAAACCTTACTGGCTGAAACTTATGTGTAAATGACAGATTTTCACATGAAGGACATAACAGAATTTTTGCTCACTTACACTGTTGGTAAACAGTGAGCTTACTCATCACGCTCTCTCACCATCTCGCTCTGTTTTCTCCCCTCTCTGATAAGCTGGCATTTCCTGTTATCTCAGCCCTGGGCATTGTTGTCTGCTCTGTGATACAGTAGAGTCTCTGCACTGCTGACAGAACAAGAGCTGTTTCACTTTGTCTGATTGTGCTTGTATACGGCAGGGAGCAATGCTTCCCTTTTTAAATTTCTGTTCCAGTCTTAATTGCAGCTCTAGCGCGACGTTTTCCTTCTCTTTGGTTAGACCGGTGTTCTGTCTCTCAGCTATTTTTCATGTGATCATAACTGCGTATGGGTGTAGCCTTTTGAGGACACAGTGTGTTCTGTCCTTAGAGCACAGGGTGGGGATTCACAACTGCAGCTGAATTGTGGTTAGAGTATCTTGATTAGCTGGCTTTTATCAGTTTCTGCCTGTAGCTTAGCTTAATTTCATGAGCTGACATTATTCTTTCATTTGTCATAGCCCATTTTATTGGATTGTAGTGCACTGTAGTCGACAGGTTACCAAACTATGAAATTTGTCAGCTTTTCCAAATGTAATATTTTAGGGCTTTTAGAGATATGTTAATAAAACTGGGCTCTGATGAGCATTTATTATTACAGCACATATATTGTAGAGTGGCCTTTAATTAGAATTCAACCAGGAAGCTAAAAGTTAAGGTTGTTTTTCCTCAGTATTTATTAAATAATTTATAACTCAAACATACTAGGCTTTGCTTTTTAATATTTGTTGTTCGAGCAGCAATTTTACAGCATTTATTTTCACCTTGTACTGGAGTATCCCAAGGGTGTGGAGTGGGAGGAGAGGATTCTGGGATTTCTAGTTAATGAAAGGTAAACACAGAGTCTACACTGAGGTGAGCCAAAGAATGCAGGACTCTTCCTCCCAGTCAGGATATGAGCTTCATTCTTTTGACTGTAACGCATGATATCTCACCTTTGGCGATTTCTCATCTTTGCTGGAGCAAGTTTTGAGTAAAAACTGCTTTCTTATTTACAGTCATAAAAATTTTTCACCTTCATTGCCTGAACTGTTCACCCCTTCATCTTAGTGTTTCTAAGAACTAATTGCAAAATTGCATTACTGGTCAGCCTGTCACTGCTACTTTCATTCAGCTCAACCAGTTTGGGATGCAGAGTTTTGTTTTTTTTGTTTTGTTTTTTGTTTGTTTGTTTGTTTGTTTGTTTGTTTGTTTTTTTTTTGGGGGGGGGGTGCCAAGCCGCAGATCGAGCATTCAGGATTGTCGCCCAGCCAAAACTTCACTAGGGGTTTCACTATGTGTTGTGAAAGTGAGAGGGATAAAGGCTATGACAAACATTTGCTCTGCAAAGCAGCATGTGAGACCATCTCAGTGTAGACAAAACACGGTATACGAGCAGATAACACAGTTTATTTTACTACAAGTGTCTCTCCCCGGGCTGTTTTCACGCTGGATTATAACACGCGTTTTGTTAATCTTCAAAGATGTAGTGAACTTTTTCCCTGCTCCACCCAACCCTCAGCTACACACCAAACCTGCAGCTGAAGTCTGCGCTGAGACGAGTTGGCATCAGAGAGAATATACTTTATACAAATATCTCTATTCAAGTGCTCTGAGCCATTAGAGAGATCCCAGGGGATACGGTGGAAGGGTAATGGAGAATATAGATTTAACTTGTGACCATCAGCAAAAATGCCAATTAGAAATGCATCAGCGAGCACCCGCGATAGAGCCACAGCACGCTGCCGGTTGGGGATTAATTTAAGGCATGTATTTGACTAAGATGTTGCAAGAAGTTAAAGGGTCTAATGAAAGTCTTTGAACAGTTTTGTCAAGTAATAAATCAACTCAGCGATGAAAGTTTTCCTCTCTGCAGTAACACAGTCTTGTCCACAATGCAAGTTTTCATTTTGTTTTGCCGTGACGATCTTTTGAATAAATAGCAATACAAAGCCACTCAAAGGCATAATAGCTAATTAGTATCTGTCTTTAAAAATGAAAAGAAGAAGAACTGCCTTATTTAGCAAATTAAATTCAGGAAATTCAGTCCCTATTCTCAAGTTCTTTTGAGTCACATTTAGTTCCTCTTTTACAAATCCCGAGTTGCGGTGAGCGACAGCAGCACGGCTGTTCATAATGTTGTCCTTTTCGGTTTTCCTCACTGGCTGCAGCATCGCTCCTCTTCTGCTCAATCCTGACCTCTCCTCACAGCTCCTTTCATTAATCATTTACTCGCTCTCTCTCAGTCTCTCTCCATCTCTCTTTCTCTTTCAGCCTCCCTCTTCTTCTTCTCTCATTTGTCTCTCTCTTCCTCTCTGCCCCCTGGATCTCCTGTT
Organism: Archocentrus centrarchus; assembly: GCF_007364275.1. Lineage (NCBI taxonomy): Eukaryota > Metazoa > Chordata > Actinopteri > Cichliformes > Cichlidae > Archocentrus > Archocentrus centrarchus. The sequence goes on along the minus strand of NC_044354.1, from coordinate 15,943,515 downwards.
GCTGCTAATCTTTATCTATTTATCTTTCTCTCCATCCCTCCATCTTCATCTCTCTTTTGACTGGTAAATTACCAATCTTTGTCCACTCTCAGTGCTATCGGGGTGCATCATTTTCTCTCCCTTCTATAATCTCTCTCTTTCTTTCTGGAATTTTCTGACTTTTCAGACTGTCTTTACTGTGTGAATTTCCACTCAGAGAATAGCTTATATTAACATGTACTGTATGCAGCGTACAACACTTTAGACAATTCATTTACTCACACCTAGTTGTCGAACTCCCCTGCACAGATTCATTAAAACTTTACCTTTAATGAAAATGCATTAGGAATAAGTCTACTGGAACCTGATTTTCCATTTAAAGTGATTTGGCTATGATCCAGGGTAGTACCTTTCCCAGACAAGGTGTGTGCATAAATAGCCCTGTTTTGATGATGTTCTTTAGTGTATAAAGGCACCATAAGCCCCATGGTTGTTTGGACTCTTGTTTTTTTTTGTTTTTTCTTCCCTCTGTTGTTTTCCTGAAGCTCTGGCTATAAGATGAATTATTCAGCATTGTAATGGGTCTATATTTGTCGTTGTTTATCTTGCCTCTGTGCCCCTACCACCCTCATTGCTGCCCCACCACCATCTCTCTCCAAGCGTTCACTTGTCTGTCTGTCTGGCAAGCGGAGCTGCTCTACCCGCAGAGGATGCTCCACTTTAATGAATGAAGTGAAGTCATTTAGCAGGGCTCTTAATGGCACATAAAGCCCCGCTGCTAGGCTTGATTAATCAGGGAAAGTGTTTGGCTGTCACACACAGGGCTGTCCTCAGCAGGGGCAGCAGCTTGATCGCTGCGCTCTCTTTTATGGCGGGGTCCCTCTCTGTTCTCGCCAGATTCGTCAGGAGCCCGAGCTGCCAGTGCTTGATTGGAGAGACAGATCTCATAGCATGACGGAGATGATAGTGCTGATGATCATACCTCTAACTCAGAGGCCGGTCGGTGTCTGTGATTTGTGTTGCCATTGCAGCCCAGCGCTCTGTGGTGAGGTGTGATATCAGAGGATGCCTCAAGGATATAAAGAAAAAGCATCGTTAACAATAAGTCTTTAGGTGGCTGGGTGGGTTTTTTTTTTAAAGCAAATATAGGAGTGTCATGATTATTTATTATATTTATTATAGGAAATGCTGATATCAGTGTCTGCCTCAAAATTTCTGGGAGTCAGTTAGTAAGAAAGCAACCATGTGCTTGTTTTGTACCTATATTTAAAGCCTGTGATGATGGTCATGATGACCGCTCTCTAATCAAGCATTTGCATGTGACTAATTGTAAAATGGCTCAGGTTTATACAGGGTAGCTGCCTCTGCACTTGTGATTACTGCTGTCACTGTCTGTGTTGCATCAGTCACATACACTGCAAAATTATATAACATGGCAAAAGTCTTAAAAAAAAAAAAAATCACCCATCAAGCTGCAGAGGATCGCAAAAGTACATCCTCAGTGAAACTGACTGGAAGGCGCTTGGTGACAGGTTTTTATTTTTTAATTAACATCACACAAGTAAAAGCACCTCATTCAGAATGAGGCTGTATACATTATGACTTTCACCACGCTGCAATGTACTGTAGGTCTGATTCACAGTGAAGTGTTACTGCTATTTTATCGATGAGGAATTTTGGAGGAGTCACATTCTTCTTTGCTTTCATTGCATTATTATTTTGTGTACGTTCACTTGAAAGCAAAGTGCTTCAGAGGCACTACAGCTCTACTTCACTGTGTCACTTTTACTAAAATGATTCTTTGCTGTGAACACACAGCAGAGATTTAAGATGCTAATTTAGTGGGTTTTTTTTGGTAGGTAAGCATATCCAGGAGATAATTACAGTGTGTAACTTCCTGTCTGTGACTTAGTTCAATAGGATTACTTTTCCATTGTTATTACTTCTTCACAGAACTCATTAAAATGCATTTATAAAAATATAATGAAATCCAGTGCATACTCCAAGGCATGCTATGCTTATGTAGCTTCCAGTCCATCCTGTATGTTACGATTTTAGCACAGCATGTAGTCATTTGCTTTTTCTCTTCAAAAAATGGTAGGAATCAGTTCTACTTTAGCTTGTAGACTTTTTTTTCATTGCGAGGTTTTGTGTTAATTTGCAGAAGGAGGTCACAGCGGGGTGCTTGACTAACTGAGACACTGCTCAGTGCGAATCCTCAACATTAGAATATGAAAGTTTACAGATCTCAGGAGGATTCATCTTGGGGCTCATCCGCTAGCACCCATCACCTTCATCCTCCCATCTGCCTTTTTTTCCCCGTCTCTCTAATCCCCCTTCTTCTCTCTCTTCTTGTCACCTAAACCTTTCATCTTGCTCTGTTATACTCCTGTCACACCATTACTTTCTTCCTCTCAATTTTCGTCTGTAATTTTCCTCCATCCTGGACAAGGAGAGAAGGATATGGTTCCATCTGTGATTTTTATTTTTTTATTTTTTTTGTTCTTATTTTCCTTTATTCATTGGACATAAGAAATGAGTTTTACCATAATATGTAAATAAGATATATTTTCTTATAGTTCTTTAATACAGGAGCAACTGTGTATTGAACACATGTTTGGAGTACTGATCACGTGTTCAACCTTTCTTTGACCAATTCGTTAAGACAAGTTGCGAGTTAATCCCTGGTTGGCACCATTCAGAGCCTCTAATCTCCAACCGTTCCTCAAAAGACATAACTGTTAAATCACTGCACTGAATTTCAATAATTTTCTCTCATTTAGACACACACACACACACACACACACACACACACACACACACATACATTTATTTTATCACTATTTTTAGGCATGTCAGGCAGTCGTTACATTAAAAAAACTTTTAATAACATTTAACAATATTTCCAGACCTAGTGCAGATGCTAGAGCAACGCAGAGTTTGACCCTCATTCAACTAAGGTTGAAAAGCCGAGGCCTCAATTAAAAGATTTACTTCCAATGAATTTTGATCTTCTGAAGACTTAAGCATAAAACCGTGTGCAATGGCTACTTACACTGATGTGAAAATATTTTTTTCTGAATGACTGACTGTGAGTAATTTTCCAGCTGTTTCTGCAGTATTTCAGGTTATGTCCTACCTACAGTATATGTGTCCAAACCTGTAGTAAACGTTGGATACATTTTTTGAACAATGTGACAGGAATTAATAGTTAAAGGTGTTACTTAATTGTTGGATCCAGAGTGTTTCTAATACACGTAATGTGAAAAATTAGATGAAGTAATCGTGGTTGGTTTTGCCTTATTGGAAGATAATGACTGTGGGAACGGGGATTTGTGCATGAGCTCGTTTTCCCAAAAAGTTTCCTTCTCTCTTTCGGTCCATGAATGTCCCTCATTAAACCTTCATTTGAGGGGACTGAGTTCAAGTATAAATCTAACAACATTTTCTATAAATGAGCTCCTTAAGGAGCCCTAAAAAGGGTACTTAGTGATTGTCATTAAGCTATAATACTCCAGTTTTAGGACTTGTAGTGAGATGTTCAGCATTTATTACCATGTCCAGTTGTTTTAGTGTCAGGCAACATCAGTCTGATTGTGATGGAAGATTCCATCCATTCATTTTCTCAAGCACTTACATGTGATAAATTATACCCATCAGACAAAGTCTAAAAGTCATGTGTTTGCCCCCAGGAATGTATTAAAGCATCTCTTTTATTGTTGGTTAGTATCAGAAAAAGGTAACTACAAAACTGGGGGCAAAAGTAGAGTCCAACTCCAATTCCAAAAATGTTGGGATGCTGTGCAAAATGTAAATAAAAACAGAATGCAATCATTTGCAAATCTCAGAAATCCACATTCTATTCACAATAGAACACAGAAAGCATATCAGATGTATGTACAATTTTAAGAAAAAAAATAAGGTCATTTTAAATTTGATGGCAGCAACACATCTCAAAAGAGTTTGGACAGGGACATGTTTATCATCTTCTATTCTTTTAATAAAAAGTCTGTAAATGCCTGGGAAGTGAGGACACCAGTTGTTGGACTTTTGGGAGAGGAATGTTGATCCCTTTCTTGTCTGATAGAGGACTCTGCTGTTTTTAATAGCTGCAGTATGTCTGGATTAACATTGTCTTCCTGAAATATGCAAGACCTGGAAAAGACATCATCTAGATGGGAGCACATGTTGCTGTAAAACCTGTATATACTTTTCACCCCGGACCAGGAGTTGTAGGTTTTTGATCCAAGCACTGATAACAAGCTAGATTGTCCCTGGACACAGCATTCAAATTTTTGACCACACAGTTTTCCATTTTTCCTCAGTCCATTAAAAAAGAGCTTTGGCCAAGAGAAGTCGGTGGTGTTTCTGGATCTAACCTGCATTTGTGGATGGCACAGTGAACTGTGTTCACAGGTAGTTTCTAGAAGTGTTCCTGAGCCCATGCAGTGATTTCCATGACAGAATCATTCCTGTTTCAGCCTGAGGGCCTGAAGATCATGGGCATCCAGTATTGATTTTCAAGCTTGTCCTTTGTCCACCGAGATTTCTCCAGCTTCTCAGAATCTTTTGATGATATTATGCACTGTAGCTGATGATATATTCAAAGTCTTCACAATTTTACTTTGAGGAACATTATTCAGAAATTATCCCACAGTTTCTAGACACAGTTTTTTTTTTTTTTTTTTTTTTGCAGATTGTGAACCTCTGCTCATCATTAACTCTGAGAAACTCTGCCTCTCTAAGATGCTTTTGTTAAACCCAATTATGCTACTGACCTGTTGCCAATTAACCTAATTAGTTGTAAAATGTTCCTCCAGCTGTTTCGTTTTATTACCACTTAATTTTGTTGCCCCCGTCCCAACTACGTGTTGCTGGCATCAAATTGAAAAACTGAGCTAATATTTTTCATGAAATAGTAAAATGTTTGAGTTAAAACATTTGATATGTTTTCTGTGTTCTATTGTGAATAAAATATGTATTTAAGAAATTTGCAAATCATTTCATTCTGTTTTAATTTACATTTTATACAGCATCCCAACATTTTTGGAATTGGGGTTGTACAGCAAAATGTAGAAATTCAATAGGGAGCAGCAAAGCTGGCAAGAAAAAAAGGCTGGAAGTGAGTGAGACTGCTAGGAAATCTGGTGGGAGAAGGTGCAAAAAACTCAGGTTAGCGATTGAAAATATTGAAATAAATGCTTGCCTGCCAAGCACAAAGCAACAGCAGACAAAGTTACTAGTTGGCGTGCAAACATAATTACACAATTGCAATTGAACTGTTAAAGATTCAGGTATTTCCCACAGGAGTTTGCTTAAGATAAAAAGGAGCTAAATAGATTTACATTTACCAGGTGGCCAGAAGCATGACTCCAGAGGGGTTTACTACAAAGGAAGTTCAACACAGTCAGGCTTTCTTTGTGCTCTCTGGCTTGACAAAACCCTAAACTCCAGTCGGAGATAACAGGAACCACAATGGCGGTTATCGGTGTTTCCTGTTCTGTGGCCTTTCTGCTTCAGGCTCTGTGCGCGCTCAAATAAAAAGAGGTGTTTCACGCATCATGTGACTGTTCATCTGCACATGATCCCTATGAATGCCGCTTACTCCAATCAGAGATGTTTTTAGATGATGATGAAAATGGTGATATAACAGAGAAAACATCTACCGCCAGCAGAGAATCTGCATTGCTCGTAAACATGATGTAAATAAAACAATCAGTGGAAATGTGGCGCTTCCAGACAATTTTGAAATGAAACTGAACATAAACTGCTCCTGACCAGTGATTTAGCAAGAGAAGAAGAAACTCTGACTTTAAGCTCAACATGGCTCCCAAATTTAGAATATGAACTAAATGGAAAATATTTTTGAAAATATTTTGAATTTTGTGTTTACACCTAAACAATACAGGGTTAATACAAAAGCCTTTTTAATTTGACCGAAACTGAATGTGAAAAGGGAGAGACAGTAAAGCTGAGGAAGTTATAATAGAAGTCTGTGGGGAAATACTGTGAAAGCCAATCAATCTGCTTTATAACAGCTGAACTGGTGAATACCAAGCCAATCATGTTTTGCACTGATACAAGTGTGTGGGTGTTGTAAAACATTGTGCATGGGAATGAAAAAGCCCTGTGTGTGTGTGTGTGGGGGGGGGGGGGGGGGGGGGGGGTTATTTTGAGTATTTTTGTGTTATATCAGATTTGATTATTCTGTACATGCAGTTTTTATGTGGTGGTGGTCGTGGTGGTGATTGAAATTGCAGTTATGCCTCTCTCTCTCTCCATCCATTTAAATCAGGGGTTCTCAAAGGTTTGATGACTGAGTGCCAATTTAGAGAGCCGACATATGATTGACGAAAAAATGCACACATCAAACATTTCGAAGGTTTGTAATGTGTCTGTTCAGAGGATGATGGTTTACCTTGGTAGTTGTCTTTTTTTTTTTTTTGTGCTAGTTTTATAGTTTGTTTTTGTCTTGATTTCTCTTTTGCACTTATTGAACACGTAAATGTTACCAAAAGCCACCATTGTCTGACAGCCATGTGTGAATATCTTACTTAACAAAAAAAAAATGAAAAAAAAGAATAGAATTACAGAATGAAAACGTGACCAGCCCCCAGCAGTTTTCATAATAATGTAGTTTTCATAATACAGACTGCTAAAAAATCAGTAATGAGGATAGCATGTTTACTGGCAGTAAGGATTTGATTGCTTCCCTTTTCACTTATATAACATTTAATTTGATTTTCCTGGTCAATTATGTAATTAGACTATGTCAGCATAGTATCGAGTCCTGGATATATGTCCACTTAACGTGTCGATTCAGATCAGAAGTATAATCGCTTTTCCATTTTCATCTTTAACAAGGGTGAATATTCTGGAGCTAATCTATAATAGGCAAATCCGATCACTGAAGCCATTGCCTGTTGTGATTTGAAGCTCTGCCAGACTTTGATCGCCATGGCAAGTAATGATTAGCAGTGATCTGTTGGTCTCCTAAATGCTGATCCTGGAGAAAAAAAAAAAAAAAAGGTTCATGTCTTCGCTTTAAGCTGAGGTTGTGGTTGAGCGCCGAGATAGCTCTCCTCTCCCCTGATCTCCTCTCTGTTCAACAGCTCAGTAACAGCAACGGCGGCTCTGTAACAAGGCAGCGTAGAAGCTGGTCACTGTTTCTGCCTGCTGCCTTCATTAAGCTAAGCTCAGTCTCTGACTGTTTGAGCTTGCTGCAGCTGTCTGGTCTTGTAGATTTGCGAGAGGGGCTGAGATGAGGTTCAGCTTGAAATATGAATTTAATTAGATGTGACTCAGAGAAGACAGAACCACTTGAATTTGAAGGATAAATGGGTCACTTGTAGACCTTAAAGTTCACCCCTCTGCTCTGTCTATACCTTCTCCACTAGAACCACCACCGTGTCACAAAACACACCCAGAAGTGCATTTGTGCACACACTTACACACAATATTAGGTATGGAGAGGAAGCAAAGCGGGAGGGGCCTGAGCACTCTAATCATTCTAGCTGCAGCTTTGATTAATGTAAAGTGGTTCATATTTACAACAGAAATTGCCATAGTAGGCAGGTAAGAAATTAAAAAAAAAAAAAATGTATGTCCGTCAGCAAGGGCAAACGCCTCAAACTTCAGAATGAAGAGACTAATATGGAGTCAGAAACCATTTCAAAAAGCACTGGCTGCCTCAATTTGAGCACCATTGCCTGCAGATATGACATAAAGTGACAGTTTATTTAACTTGACAGGAGAGTCATTGTAATGTTTTCATTTTAATGTGTCAGATTTAGAGGATTCTTAACCTTGAACAGTCCCCCCATCCTCTAATCCTCAAACCTTATCGCCCGCTCAGTGTTTGGACTCCCTCGTTCTGTCTAGTTCCACATAGCTGGGTGTTTTTTAATCTAGCGGGAGGCTCCGCTGAACCAAGTGGTAAGTGAACAATGAGACAGCAGCATGAAGGGGTTTAGCGTTTTCAAAGCCTATCACTCGTCTTGGGGAAAATTAGTAGTTGCGAGTTTTGAAGTTCAAGAGATATCGAATGCTAACAAAGTCCCCCTTTTTGCTGCTTTGGTGTCTGCTGTCAGTCTATTTGAACTCCGCCTGTTGATGTGTGCTCAGGAGGAGGGTGAGACAAGAGTGGAGGCAAGTTGGTGTTATGGGTGTATTTTCCAACCATTGATACCTTTAAACCCAAATATTTAAGGAGAGAAATGAATCAAATCTTCCTTTTTTTTCATCTTCTCTCCAAAACTTGTATTTGCCTATGGATCTGTAGTTTCACTTTCTTTCTTTTCTTTCTTTCTTTCTTTCTTTCTTTCTTTCTTTCTTTCTTTCTTTTTCTTTTTCTTTCTTTCTTTCTTTCTTTCTTTCTCACTGCATCACCTTTGCCACTGTTGCCCTCTTTTATCCACCTTTCCTGGGTTTCCTCACTTCCTTCGATTCTGTCTCTCTATTAGGACCAAAGGTCACAGCTCGGAGCTTGCAGTGAAATCAATCATAGGTTAAACCTTTAAGTCTTTATCTGAGGCAGCTACCGTGCGAGGCTGTATTTAGTGTGGTAATAGATAGCTGACTTGAAAACCGGCTGGTGCATGCTGAGGACACGCTTGCATTTTCTTTATTTATTCCCACTGACACAACAAATTCATTCATGCAGCCCATCAGGTTGTCATCATCGCTTGGGAATGTATTCACTGCAGATACATGAGATCTGTCAGTATTAATAAATAGTTGTATACTGATGCTGCAGTGGCTGGCGGTGGGGTTCACAGGAGGGAAGTGACAGATTTAGACAGGCTGACAGGAAACGAAGCAGAAACAGAGTTACGGAGCAAGTTCGTTCCTAGAAATGTTCGGGATTGTGCCTTGGAAAAAAAAAAAAGGGCACATCTTTTATTCATGTTCAGTTGTCGAGGTGTCAAGAGTTTTGTCAAGCCTCTCATTGTTCTGTTAACCTTGTCCCTGTGAAACGTTCTGTCTCTATCTCCTTGGTCACACATTACAGCCGGGCCACGGGGTGGGGGTGAGAAGAAGAGGTGGATAGAGGATGGAAGGATAGACAGAAAGAGGTTCGCTCCTCATCCTTTCATCGTTAAACAAACATGGACTCTTAAAAAAAAAGTGTGTGGGGGGGGGCGCAAAAGCAAGACAGAAAAGGCACTGAGGGAGGGGGAGGAGGAGCAAGGTAGTCTGGGGATGAAAGTGATGAGGAAAGATGGAAATGAAGGAGAGGCGGGGGGGGGGCAGACAGAGTACCTGTGTGCATAGCAGAAGGTGTGCAGTCCATCATCTTCAGACAGGCAGACAGCGCTGTCTGGGGAGTTTATTTTTACTTCAGTGTAAGAGTCTGGATCAGCTACAACAAGCTGGTAGCACCTTACAGTTTTTTTTTTTTGTTTTTTTTTTTTGGGGGGGGGGGGTGTCTAGGACAGCTGCTGTCCCAATGTGACCATCATTCATGCCTTTCAAAAGTTAAACCCACTAACATACACAGACATGCCAAGCTCAATGTCGAAGCTTGTTCTACATCATGTTAAGATTGGTTTGAATCTTCTTTCATCATATAAAACAGACTGCTGTAGAGTACTGTGCAAGTCTTGCGCCACCCCTCATTTCTTTATATTTTGGCAGAAAAAATGGGAAATAGGTGCAATAGTTAATTAAAATTGGTAAACAGACATGAAAATATAGTATTTAAAACAAAAACAGCTTGAAAGTCAATATTTGGTATGTCCACCTTTATTCTTCAGCACAGCTTTCTTTGTCATTTCTTTAAGTAGTCTTCAGGAATAGTTCTCCAGGCAGTTTGAAGGACATTCAAAGCTCTTCTTTGGCTGCCTTTTGTTCCATTCCCTGGGCTGGGTTTGGACTCTGAGGAGGCCAATCAATGACTCATAGCATTCCACTGTGTGGTATCTTTTAATTTTTAAGGATATTCTTCACAGGATGCCAAAGATATACCAAGTTTTCAACTAATAGTTCTTTGGGAATCACCTTGTTGCTGCAAAAATACTATCAAACTGTTATTTTGGGCATTTTTCATAGATTCAACTAAAGAAACTGGAAGAAATTATGTGTTTTTTGCAACAGGCTGCTGGTAACAATACCTAAAGATTTAAAATGGGTTCTTTTCTAAACTGTTATGTGCAGACACAACACTTGTTCATCCCATGAGTTAGGTGCATTTTTATGCTTGAATGATTCACAGGTCTGTATTAGGTTTCTGAAAAATGTACCCAAAAGAAAAAGCTTCAGATGAAAAAGGTCAGGTACAAGGACTGGACTGAAAATGAGTGAAAAAAACAGCTAATGTCCAAAGAAAAACCTGGAAAGACCTTGAGAAAGCATGGAGAACTATTTCACTAATAAGCTTTGAAAAATTCTGATAGAAATGTTTACAGTTCTCCAACATTGTACAGACCGTGATAAATTGATTAATTGAGAAATAATCAACAGATTAGTCATTTAATTGAAGCCATATACAGTATAACAACATTTTAATAATAAATTGCTATATCAACACACACTAAGCCCATTTAACAGAGTGTACAAACAGAATATTTATTTTTCCTAATACAGCTAAATACACTGATCATATTCATATCCCTGTAGAGTTAATTTCTGTTGTTACACTGTCTAAATCTCTAAATCTACACAGTGCCGTTAGGAGTCAGCAAGATCTGCTGTTGATCCCCTGTAGATCAATTTTTACCTTGTATTTATAGACCAGTAGATTACCCTGTCCTCCGTTTGCTAAGTTGCTGTTAGTACCAGGAGAGGCTCACAGGGAGGAGAATTGATTAACAAATCAAGCCTGTAATTAATTCTTACTGTGATCAAAGCCATGGGAGGAAGCCTATGGAGAGCCCAAGGCATTAAGGTGAGGTATTTGTCAGTGTGGTCCCACCAGGCCTACTATTATCACTGTTTTGTTTTCTCTTCAGACATTTAACTTATATTTTAGCTGAATTTCAAATGTTTTTAATGTTTGTCCCGTCTGTTGGCAATTAGGGGCAGGAATATTGCTCCTAAGTTAGTCTGTCTTTGTGTTTCTCATGGGAATCGTAATAAACAGTTTTCACACATCTCTACATGCTGCATTCTAGTGCTACTTGGCTGCTTGGCAAATTGTATCCATGCCTAGGAATTCATTTTTCTTTTAGGCAGCTATAGGTTCAGTTTCTTATTATGTATGGGTTTATCTTAAAAACTGATTAAAAAAAAAAAAAAAGTTTTGTATTTCAATCTGTCGGGATTTTGAAGTGCTTAGTTGTTGCTCTAATTTTTGTCTCCTTGCTTACTTACCATATATCCATTTGCCTCGAGTCATCTTTTGCCCTGCTGTTTTCTTTCTTTGTGCAGGCTGGCTCTTTATGTGTACGAATACCTGCTGCATGTAGGAGCACAGAAGTCAGCACAGACCTTTCTCTCAGAGGTAAGTCACAAAAATGCTTTATGTGTTTGTGCCGGAGTGCAGGCCATGTACTTTATGTGTCCACTTGGAAGGATGGTCTGACCCTCATATAATATGTCGAGTAAGTGTAGCAGCTAATTGAATTAGCCTGGCCTCACAGTGCTGAGACAACAAGCTTTTTAACATTAGTGTTGCGTTTAGTGGGACTGGAGCCGGCGCGCGGGAAGACTTATGATGCTTAGGCTGGAGCTGACGTCTTGGACTGACATCATTGTCTGATCCGCTCGGCAGCTTTGTGTTTGTCCGTCTCCTCCTATCTCATTCTCGTCCATTTTTATTGTAATCTTCCTGCTCTCTTGCTCATCTGTCTCCCCACTCGTCTCCCCGCGCTTGTCCTTACTTTAATTCTGCAGAGGTGAAAAGGCGATGAGGTGAAAACGAGGTCAGCTGATGATTGTGCTTTGCTGTAAATGACGGTAAATTGCAATGTAGGAGACAGTAGCTAGAGGCTTGTTGTACATCGGCCAGAGGAAGAGGAGAACAAAGCAGGGGGGATGGAAAAGGTTACATCATCAGCTGGCACTGATTCTCATCACTCTTAGTGTGTGTTCGCGCACGTGTGCATATGTACCTACACCTCAGTTTCTTGCAGACACCCTTTCCTCTCTACCATATCACTTGCTCTCTCTTCCGCAGATGAAGAAGATAGGCGGTGTCATATTCAAGTGTGGGAATGCTAGGAGGGCAACAAGTATAAACACAGCCGCTTTTGTACCGTTTGCATGCACACGTATGCATAAACATTTTGCAAAAAGTGTAGCTCTTGCTGGAACTGTGGGCTGTAATATGGCTTTAAGGCCATGTTTTATCATCCCCATCAGTTCACAGTGCACCCTCAGGCCCATGGAGCAAGAGCCCAGAGTGGCAATTCACAAATCAGACACGGATAACTTAACATAAATATCAAATCACAAGCAGACAAGCTTAGAAGAAGAGGAAAGAAGAAACCACGCAAATTTCTCAAGCTAAATTTATCACTCCAACAAAACCAAAAAATTCCTTGAAACCTTAAAGACAAGACAAGACAGGACAAATAAAAAGGTTCAAATTTATTGAGTGTAGGGGTAAAAAGAAAACTACTCCCCTGCAACACATTGCCTACATCTGCCACTAATCACACTAAAGGGATCTTTCTGCAGCATGGGGAAGGTAAATGAAAGAACCTCCTGGGAATGCAGACCACAGGAAGACGGGATATGCGGGCACATTCGGTGCTTTTTTTTTTCCAAGCTTTCCAGATGAAGTGGGAATACAAGAAAGTGTCCTGACCTGAACTGTCTGTAATCTTGTTTGGTCTAAGCTACAGCCAATTAAATGTGAGAAACGACAAATGTCATGCTCATTCTCCATTTTCTTCATACCATTTGTGCCACTTTGAGAAAGTAAATCCTTCTTTGTTGTGGTGTAAATGGAAATTGCCGGCTGCCAATAATGTTTCAATATAACTGATGCATTTACTGGAACTGTGAACTTAGACTAAAAGCATGTGGGCCAAACAAACAGAGGCCATTCCTGACCCTCCCAAAAACTTCAAAGAGGGGTATTCCTTCTAAAAATCGCTGTGTCTGATCTGCAGCTGAGGTCAGGACGGTGTGATCGAACACGCCGTGATTCAGTTTTTCCTGTTATTCTAGCTCTTGTTCACACTGCTACTAGAGCAGGTGGCGTAATAAACTTATTCTCTTACTCATATTAAACATAATAGTGAAGGGAAATTAAAAAAAGATGAACATGAGGTCAGTGTGAGGAGTCAGACGCAGACAAAACAATTGTGTCATTGTCTGATAGCAGAAGTCTCACTACTACTCACACTTTATAGCTGTGTGTGTGTGTGTGTATGTGTGAGCATGTGTGTGCGTACAGGGCCAGAGCCAAGGAGTGGACTCCAAACTCAAGCCTAGTCACCACACACAATCAATAGTAAAGCCCATTAGGGGCTAAACTCAGTCATAAGACTGGAGTTACAACCACTAACTACTTTTTCTGTAGGTATTTTCCTGAGCCTTTTTTTTTTTTTTTTACTGTGATTGCTGTTGTGGGTGATGTCACTGATTCTGAATAATGCTGCGATTGTAATTGACGTGTTGTTCTGTGATGTGAAGACATCCCCGTAACCATTTATACTCACACTTGCTCGACTCTCTGCAAGACAAAGCAATCACTTTTCCAACTGTTGCAGCAGTCGCCCTCTGTGCCATCTGGGAAGCCTTATGCTGCTGTGTCAGTATATCACCGAAATGATACGTGAGCCAGGTTACAAGAACTGAGCTGTGCACAACAGGCCAAAATGACAACAAAACAACAAAAATGCACAGCATGTCACCAACAGTGATGTCATTTTTGGCCATTTGCAAAGCTGACAATGGTGAGCATAAACTGCCTCTAAGGTGTTAATGACTGTTTCAGCTTAAATAACTATCCTACCCACTTACCTCCATATATGCGTTTCCTAAACTGGGAAGTTGCTGTATTCCGAACTGCTCCGTCACGGTATATGACGATTGATTTGCCTTAGAGTCAGCTGCAATTGATCACTTTCACACTGCCCTCATAACTGCAGGTCTTTGAAATGACCTGTTGTCCCAGAGAAAATTAAATTTAAAAAATAAAAAAATAAAATTTTTTTTTTTTTTGTTCAGCCAGTTTTTCTGAGTCTTCAGACTTTTTTTTTCATATTTCAGAAATTTTGCTCCTGTATTTCTGATGCAAATCTTAAGATCTTAAAAGGCTCTTTTTTTCCTCTCTGTGCACTGATTTGTCTGAAATAATCATATCTTAAGATAACTGTAAGATCCAAAAGAGAAATTAATTTGCTCGGAAATGAGCCATGGCCAATATCAGAAATTTGTCTCAGTGATCAGATTCAAATCGGTGTAATTTGTCTCATGCTTTTCTTTTGCTTCTCTTGTCATAGACCGATTTATTCTTTAGCTCCATATTTATGATGATGGTGGTTCTGAGTTTACAAAGAAAAGATTATTGTTAACAAAAGTGTCCTCTGGAATACCTAATTAAACCCTTATGAGAGAAAGATCAAGTGAATAGTTTACCCTGCCCGGGATAGGGTTACCAGGGCCCCGCCCTTTAGCCAGGGTTGGGGATGGTGTTCGAGGGAGAGTTCCTGGTGGCTGGATCTTAGCCCATGGGTCCCAGCCAGGAACAGTCTAAAGAAGAGACAAAGGCCGCACTCCGGTAGGCCTGCTACCTGCAGGAGGCATCGTAGGAGTCTGGTACAAATAGTCGGGCTGATCCCTGACTATTGAGGCTGGCTTTTGCAACATGGAACATCACCTCTCTGGTGGGGTCCTGAATGTTTTTTTGTGCTTATGCACCAAATGACTCAGAGTACTCAGCCTTCTTGGAATCGCTGGGTGGGGTGCTCGAGGTTGCTCCATCCAGTGACTCCATTGTCCTGCTGGGAGACTTCAACACTCGTGTGGGTAATGATAATGAGACCTGGAGGGGCATGGGAGGAATGGCCTGCCTGATTGGAACCGAACTGGTGTTCTGTTATTGGACTTCTGTTCAAACCACAGTTTGTCCATAACGAACACCATGTTCGAATATAAGGATGCACATAAGTACACATGGCACCAGGACTCCCTCAGAGTAGAGCTGCTACTCCTCCACATCAAAGGGAGCCAGGCGTGATGGCTCGGGCATTTGACTAGGATGCTTCCTGGGTGCCTCTTTGGTGAGGTGTTCCAGGCATGTCCTACTGGGAGGAGGACTCAGGGTAGACCCAGGACACACTGCAGAAATTATATCTCTTGGCTGTCCTGGGAACGCCTCAGTGTTCCCCCAGATACGCTGGAGGAGGTGGCTGGGGAGCGGGAGGCCTGGGTTTCTCTTTTTATGCTGCCTGCTCCTGCAACCTGGCCCTAAATATATATATATATATATATATATAGATAGATAGATAGATAGATAGATAGATAGATAGATAGATAGATAGATAGATAGATAGATAGATAGATAGAAAGTTAAAGTTACTAAGAGTCAATTCATCAATACTTTTTTGCTCTCTACCAAAAGCTGACTGTAAGAATTACGCAGTCAAATGTATTGGCCTAATATGACTCTAATATTGCAAGACAAATGCCTAAAAGTATGGTAGTAGTATGGTATGCATGCCCAACACAGCCCCTGTTTCACCTCTTTTAATGGCAGTAAGTATTTTATCCCACCTTCAAGAAAGGCATTTTGTAAACCATAAGCCCTAATGCTGTTAGGCATTTTTTGATTAATATACAAAAGCTTTTTTGTTTTTCTTTTTTTAACAGAGATTCCAACTCTTGTTCAGTTTTTGTTTTGTTTTTTTGGAGGAAAGAAAGTAAGCAATTAGGGAGCGAGGCAGAAAACAACAGAACACTGCAGCTAATAAACAGCAGGCTAGGAATCTGTCAGTGAAAGCAGAGGAGGAGGCTGAAGGGTGTGTCGTAGGTTGTACAATAGTTTGGGCTCCTCAGGCTGATACATGTCTATGACTTCATACTCTATACGCCTCCTGACTGAGGAAGCAAACATGAACATTTATACACATACACTTTCACATACTCATGAATAGAAGGGCACACATAGACCCACTTATCCACTTATGAATCCACGAGAATCATAACATAATTACTTAATGGCATGTGTTATAAGAATTCCCTTGCACCCTCTTTAACCTTATAAAGCAGGTAATTCAGATGTCAGGCATGTTTTTATACTTGGTATGTTTCTGAAGCATCTCATTCTCTTTCTCTCTCTCTTGTGTGTGTGTGTGTGTGTGTGTGTGTGAAGATTCGATGGGAGAAGAACATCACATTAGGAGAACCTCCGGGGTTCCTCCACTCATGGTGGTGGTGAGTCTTTTTTTTTTTTTTTTTTTGCAGCAAATGATACCGGATCCATTCGCTTTAACTGTTGTTTTTGTTCATTCCATCACTGCCATGACTGAATAAAATGGTTATTACCTCTCCTCCTGTGTTTGTCTTTATCTCATCAGCCCATCCTCAGTTAACTGTTTGCATACTGTGATACTGCATTTGAAGTCGTCTATTCCAATTTTGATAACAGAAACCTATTTTCTTGATGCCAAGTTACCATGGCTCTGTAATGAGCCATCTTTTTTTTTAATATTATTTCAATGTGTTTGGCTGTAATATTTCTCTTTCGATGTGTTTGTAGCGTTTTCTGGGACCTGTACTGTGCAGCTCCAGAGAGAAGAGACACATGTGAACACTCCAGTGAGGCGAAGGCCTTCCACGACTATGTGAGTGTGCACCGATGAAGCTTTTCTTTCTCTTTCTGGTTCTGTGGCACTCTCAGACTAATTGAGAAATCTATGCTGGAAGGTGCCATATTATAAGGAGACCAAGGCCAGTGTGCAGTATTGAATAAATATATGACATATAAATCCTATAATATCCTTAACCAGGAAATTATGAAGAAATCGAAAAATGTCAAAGTCTACTTCCTAATTATGGGATACTGTTTCATCTGCTTTTTTCCCAAAGCGTTAGAGTCTGTTGTAGGTCAGGCTTGTGTTAGATTTTTTGCTTTGATAGAAAAGCAGAGTCTAACTCATAGTGTAAAGAACTTCACGTCTTGCTGGATGAAATTCAGCTGGATTTTATTTTGATAGGAAGAAGTTGCAGGGCGCAGCAGTCACTACATTTCACTTGGTTTGAGCTGAAAGTGTTCTCTCAGTTGCCTCGGGATGTTAAAGGATGCTAAGGTTGAACTCTGACCACGGGGGACAAATTCACAGTGCACAATCCAGTGCCAAAAAAAAGAACGAAAAAAAAAAAAAAACTGCTGGGCTGTAGCCTAAGATTCAGCTCTCGTCAACATGATCCTCCACATGAGAGTCATGTCAGTTTGACACAGAACCTGATGTTCTGCACAGGTTTAAAGCCTGTGAAATCACAGATGCTCAAGTGTAAGTGGTCCAATCTCAAAATAGCAGCTTTGCCAAGAGTGACCAGAGGTGCACAAGCAGATGACCTTGAAGATCAAATTAATTTTTTTTTTCCCAATGGGTGGGGTTGAAGTTTGTGATTGTAAATTGAATTCTACTAATTTATATTATTTTTTTTATCCCATAATGAATATGTTGGGACTTAATATTATTAATCCCAAATCAGTTGAAAGATGACTTGAAGGTTTTGTGAGGCAGGTTACCATCTTCCAAAAATATACTGAACTACAGCACTGCAACGGCATCTCTGTCCTGCTTCCTACTTGCTATATTTAAGGATTGTACAGAAACATTATAGCTTTTTTAATATTGTATTAATATTTCAGTGATAAAAAATAACAGACTTTCTGCTTATTTAGATCATCAAGTTGAGACAACGTTCATTAATTTCTTTCTTTCTAGTGGAATGCTTGTTGTGATGTTTGGGATGGAGCACAGAGACCTCAGTGCATAACTTAGGGTTTCTACCAGCCACTGGTATTCTGACTACAGCAGCCCTAAAATGCAGCACATACTGTGTTGGGCACATTTATGCTGCAGAGCACACTGGGCAGGAAGACAGAGGCTTGTGTAGTGGAAACATTGTTTATTGCTGTGTTTTCTCAATGTGGCTCCACTTCACTGCTGTTATTCCTGCACATTAAGGCATGGGTTGATCCAGCCATTCACCACTAAAACATGGAATACAGTGAACAGTGCCAGAGCTCCTGAGGTTTTACATTAACTGGTGACTGTTTGAGAGGAAGTGTGGCTCTCCTCTCGTTGAGTTTCAAGGTGTATGTGTGCGCTGGGGTCTTCTCCTGCTTTTTATGTTGTTGTTTTCCCCTCTGGAGCCTGTAGACTGACTCATCAGAATTCTCTACAGTGGTTTATTGAGATGTATTGTTGGAAGTGCACAGGTCAGGGGTTTCTGCCTACCCCAGCAGGATCTTCTCTCTCTCCCCTACGTGTGTGGCTCTGTGGTTTACTCCCTTTTTCCTTTAAGCTTGCAATCCTGTGGAACTGGTGGGGGTTCACTTCCCCTTTTATCTTCATACAGTGGGTGGGTGTGTGTGTGTGTGTGTGTGCCTGTGTGCATATGCAGGTGATGCTGCTGATGCTTGTGATGATGATCGGTGTGATGAATAGGCACTCTTGAGGACGAGGCAGCGATGTGATGATGTCATCCTGGCTCCCTGGGAGGGAGCTGGAGGGCAGCGCGACCTCAGGCCTGAGAGACAAACAAAAAGGAGAGGAGAGGGATGGAGAGAAACAGGGAAACATGGAGATGGATTTTTTTCTAAAAAAAAAAAAAAAAAAAAAGGCAGACCAAAAGAAAAATATAGTATTGTAATAAACTGAAACACAAAAAATCAAAACAAAGCATAAACTACCAAAACACATACAGAGTAATTAAATCTAATTGTACTCAACACAGCCACAATAGTGTGTTGTTTTTTCGATGTATCTGATCAGAATCAATTCAATTCAGAAATCATTCAGAATATATCTTAACGTGATTAGCTAAGGCCACCAGCAGCATCTCGTTCTTACATTTCCTGCAGGGATGTAATCAGAGAATTATAATTAGACCAATTGTAATTAGACCAAGGTCACTTTCAATCAACTGCTCCAATGCAACACTGCATCTCGCAGCCAGTCAGAGGTACTACCCACATATCTGCCACTCAATTAAAACAAAATGAGAGGACAACTGCGGTGGACGTTGTTAGAAAAAAAAAATAATAAAGTAGCATGCCTTAATTTGATGCCCGTGTCTCTCTTTCAGTCTCCTGACTTTGAGACTGATGGAGATTTTAATCAGACATTTTCATGGTAATTATTTTCAGATAGCTAATTACTGAGTGAAGTCCTAATTAATGCTGGTGAGATATAGGAGCTCGCATCATCTTTGTGTCCCATTCCTTTGATAATTGATGGGATTGTGAAAAGGGGTTGGACTTCATCTGCAAGCTTATCCCAGTTTGAACTACCTATTGTAGATATAGTTGGTTTTCTGTGATTTTAAACAAGTAGCTTCATTTTTGTTCTATCTGTTTGCATATGCATGGCATTATGCATATGATTTTGTTATGCAGATATATACATAACTAGATTTGAACATGTGGGGATGGTCTTCTAGGACATTAATACAGTAATCTAATGTTAAAAACTGGAAGAAAGAAAAGACTGATGAACAAAGTGAAGAGAGATACAGTGTTATTGATTCCCATCCTCAGACAAAGCTTTTCAGGCATCAGAAAGGCAGTTTACAGTTCTGTTAAGTGCTTTGTAAATTGTGTTCTCAATACTAAATGAGCAGTTTCCATTTGCAAGGGCCAGTGGAGTCATATAAACAAGTTATTTTTAAATTCTTATGCCTGGCCCGGAAATGACCCTATTAGAGACAAAAGTCCAAATCGTTTGTGTCTTTGAAGAATACAGCACAAATCCGTGCATGTCATTTCAGGGCTTTTCCTAACAGTGTTGTGAGTTTGAAAGTTGACACCTGTTTGGCAGCTGTACGATTTTACTGCATTTGCACCTCGGTGAAATCATGATCACAATGTGTAAGGATGGAAAATCGCTGCAAAATAATTTCTGCGATCTTTAATTTGGTAAATTAGAGTGGAGTCTTTAATATGTTTGTTTTACCGGGAAAAAAAGGGCCATTTTAATTGTAAGCATCTTGGTATGCACTGTGTTAAGTACATTGGTGTGCAATTGTGTATATCTGTAAATGTGTGTGTGTGTGGCACTTAGATAATTCCCACGGCACTCTTACTACTATAAATTTCTCTCAGTAGATTATTCTTACAAGCTCTTGAGTAGAGACTCTGTCAAAGAGGCAGGCTGGTACAAGAAGTACTGGTGACTTTGAAAAATTTGGGGAGTTGGGGGAGAACCGTACTCCCAGCTGAACTCCACCGAGAAGATGCCTGACTTCTGATTTCAGGAGATTATCAGTGTCTGACAGAAGTACTGGTTGTGCTGTGCAGTCTTAAGATAAGTATGTGCTCTAACTGAAGCGAGTCATTGGGTGTAAGACTATCCTGCATGAATTAAGGCTTTTTTTTGGTTTTGTTTTGTTTAAAAAGTGCTTATTGTCAAGTAAAGTATGCTTTAAACTAAAATGTTCTAGTTGATGTCAATGACTGAATCTCCAGTATATCTGAGGCTGTCTTAGGAGGTTCCAAGATGTTGCTGAACTGATAAAACTACAGACAGAAAAGCCTGTGCAAAGCTAAATTACCTTAAAAGTCTCATATTAGACCCCAATTATCAAGTTAATGTCAGTCTCACAGTTTGAGCTCAGAATGCAGCACAGATCAGCTTGTATACTTCTGGTTGAAGCCCTGTTCCAAATAAGGTGTTTCAGAGTTGTTTGAGGCAAATCCAACTTGGCTGGTGCTGCCGCACCTCTTTCAGGAAAACTGCTGTGCCTTTCCTGCCCGTGCCACGGATACCCCGACTAAAACAAGACAGGAGAACAAGGGCTGCCGCGCGGCTCACAGACCCGAAAGAGTGTGAGTGACACAAAAGGAATTCTGTCGCTTCCAGCTTTCCCTCGCAGCTCCACTGTTGTCCTTCCCTTCACTTTACAGTCACAGTTATAAAATCAGGATTTCAAAAGTGCAGAGAAGCAACTATGAAAATGGCCTGTAAGTGACAAACGGTGCCTTGATGGTCCGCTATTCAGCCAGTTTTTCATTCTCATTCCCTTATCTAACAATGTAGCAATATGTCACTGAGAAAGTCTTTATTGTGAATTAGGAGGTATTAAAATACAGTATATTTGAGCACAGAAAGTCAGAGAGAACATAGACTGTAAATAAAAGAAATCCACTGAGTCCCATTACCCTCAGTCTGAGTATTTTCATCATCATCATCTGGGTGTTTTTAAACCTGAAGTGACCAACTGAGAAACAGAGGGACACTCCATGCTCATAGGCTGAAGGCTTGTCAATCACACAATTAAGCACACCCTGCTTTATCATCTGTTTTGAGTATAAAGGGGACCGTGATTTATGAAAATGAACATTTATTAAGACTTGAACACACACACACAGAGATTTCCATACAACAGGATATATTTTTGGAATCAGATGAGTCGCCCCCTGCTGGTCAAAAGGAAAAAATGCATGTTTAAGACTATTTGCATTCGTTTTACTTTTCAAACATGGAAGCTATGTCCATCTTTTCTTTATATTCTATGAGAGAAAAATAAACACGTGGTAACATTATTCACTTTGACTGCTCACAGTGCTAATGGGCTTTGTGAATATTATCGGGGCATTGCCATTAAAAACAGAAGTAATAGAAGGTCTTCTGTTGCTCGGACATGTGAAGACTCATTTGGCTTGCTTTGCTCATAGCTGAGACATTGGAGAGTTAGAAAAGGCAAAAAGGCATTTTCACAATATGGGATCTTCAAGATTAACAAAGAAGGTGACAGATGAATGAACCGGAGATTAAGCAGACATAAAATGCGCTGTACTCAGGCAGCAGTGTTACAGGCGAGTGTTATAGCAGGGGGGGAGCCTGGTATCATTGTGTGGCATCACTGTGGGAGATAGGAGGCACACAGCAGTTAGGGGAAGAAGAGATCAGGAAGCAGTGCCAAGAGCAACCCCCTTTGATAAAAATGCCTTGTCTCATGCTGTCAAATCTTACATTCATACTCTCCCACTCATGCATGGAAGTGCATTCATAGCGCGTGCTGTGACAGCAGCACGTATATTGTATCATTATTGTTAAGCTACACAATAAACAGATTTGTAAATATGTAACAACACTCAGTGCTGCTTTATTCATTTGCATACATATGGTTCTCAAACAGTAGTGTTTGATAAGCACTAGTGCACACATACTGTATCGTACTGCCTGTGAGATGCTGAAGGACAAGCAGCCCCTGTCTGCAGTGAGAGACAAGTAAAATAAAAATGTGTGTTGTTGCAGTGAATTAAAAGACACTAAGTACGCAGTCATTTTGCATTTTTTTTCTCTTTGTATTCTTCTCAGTCTTGTTTGACAGCATGTATTAATGAGTCATAAAAACAACTGTTACCCTAACTGTTCAATGTCAAAATAAAAGCGTCCTTGTAAATATTTAAAACTACTGATCTTTTCTAACTTAAGTAATCTGGTTTAGCAACACTCCTAGGAGTACAGAGACACATCTACATTAAATCGATTAAACCCCTCACCTCAGCAACTCCAAAATTCTTACAGCCAGGCTGTTGACTGCAAGGCTTACTTTCCCCTGAAGTCATCATCTCAAGCCAAGCTACCTTTCAGTCTCCACCAGAAAACTTTTCTAACTACTGTCTAAGACGAACCCTGCAGCTTACGTTTTGATCAGTTTTTTTCTTATAGCTGCAGTCACAGCATTACTGCTAAATATTGAGGGAAGTATCCAGGGACTGAAATTGTTGGTGATGGTAAGTTACTTGATCGTCTTCTGACACCTCAGACTGCCCCTGATCCTCCGTGACCATCTAGCCCCCCACCCCCCGCCTAAAAATTGTCTGTCAAAGCATTTTAATGGGGAATTTGAAAAGGACAATGTATACATCTGCGTACAGTGATCATGACGTTGGGGTTTTCCATCATCTGCACCACATTTTTAAGATTCTTGTCAGAACCTGCTTCACTGTTCCCAAAGACATTACCCTCTAAGTAACGCCCCAGTCACACTAAGTAAGGCCCTAGGGTTAGAGACTGGTCAGCAACCATCTGGCAACCACCAGTTGCCAGATACAAAAGTGTGTATTCCCCGACTCGTTAACAAATGTTTGCTGGAGATTGATGGCAGTCAGTGCAAAGGCAACTGCTAAAGCTCAAGTCACGCAGGCCTAGAGACCAGTCAGTAACCCCCTGGCAAACACGTGTTGCTAGTGCTTGCGAGAGTTATATATCCTTGTAGTTGCTTTGGTTGCTAGCAGATTGCCATGATTGCCCGTAGTTTGCATGCCGACTTGTTTGCAAATACTTGCGGACTATTCTCCAAGTGCTAAAAAGTGCATCACAAACCTGAAATAGAGAACATTCACCTTCAAATGAAAACTTGCACCTTTTGAAATGCGTTGGTTTCAGCAGCGAGGCGCCGCTTTTACTTTGAAGGAGAACATCCCCAATTTATGGTTTGTGTTGCACCTTTTCAAACTTTACTACTGATGAGCAAGTAGTTGGCAAGTGTTTGCAAAAAAGAAGGCATCTTCCACAGACAATACAGGCAACAGTGGCAATCTGCTAGCAACCAAAGCAACCACGAGAAGGCGTTTAGTACAACACCATCTTTGCAGCTGATTTCACCTAGCAACTGCCAACAACCTCCAGGAACTACTCACCAACCCTTTGAGGATACATAGTTTTTTCCCTTGCAACCAGTGGTTGCCAGATAGGCACGTGTGCTAGGGGCCAAAATAAATTACCAAATTTAAAGAAAACAAAATGTTTTTTGTTATTTATATGTGCACTCAGTTTCTGTTGCGTTTTTGTTCTCTTTTTCTTAGTGTGAGTTGTGTTATCACACAGGGATCAGAGGAAAGAAAGTCAACTCGTTCCTTAAAGTAAAATATTCTTTAACACCTTGTACCCTTCAACATTATATTATACTGGTTGAAAATGACATGAGATGATAAAACACAGATAAGGAATATGATATGCTAAGGTGGCCCCGCTGAACCCTGTTCAGGGCAAGATTGAAGGAATGCAGGGGGAGAAGTATTTGTACTCAAACGCAATAATAAAAAAGTCCTGAGTTCATTAGTATAATTACTGAAAAGTGACAGTTTTAATATCTGATGACACTGTAACACTGAACAAACCTGAGCATGGACAGGCATAAAATGCAAACCTGAATTTTGACAAGAACCTGAGTTTGTTTGTGTGCATGCGTTTGAACAGACAGGAGAAAAAAACAGACTGGACAGAGACAACCTAGAAACAGAGACTCTGTTGGCTCAAGTATTGTGGGTAACAAGCTGATTGCAACCAGTAGAGAACCAATGGGGGTTGGGGAGACCCCCGGTCTGTTTCCAGGGAAACAGAGCTCTATCTCCTCCTCCACCCCACAAAACCTCTCACTCCCTCTCTCCGTCTCTGTCCATGTCTCTCTCTCTCTCTCTCTCTCTTACACTCTCCCATGTTCTTTCTTGGCGGTGTTGAGGAGGAGGGAGATGATGAGGTGACTCACTGTAACATCATTGCCATGGCAATGAAGAGCGAACCAAGAGAAGAGGGAGAGAGGAGAGAGGAAAGAAAGAGAATGGGAATTTCCATAGGTGGAGGAGAGATAGAAATGGCTGTCACGATCTCTGTTTTAAAACTCAAAATGGAAATTTCAGTGTGGTACACTTACTCTCTGCTGGGCTACTTATACTCTATTTCTTCAAAAAAAAAGTTGCATTTCTGCCTCCCCCTGCCTATCCCTGTCACTCTCAGCACTGCTTCATCCTGTCTTTTTCACATCAGCACTTTTTTTTTTCCCTCTTCTTCATGCCTTCTTTGCCCCAGTTCTCCTGCCTTCTACATTTCCTCTTTATGTCTGTTGTTTCCTCTTTTGCTGGCCTGTTGCGCACATCCCCCTGCTCTCCAAGGAGTATGTTTTCCACTGGTGTATTACGCTGAGTCATGTCGTACGCGTGTTTAGACATGCTGAGGTGAAGTGTTATGTGATGTTGACATATGCACGCCTCGCTTTCAAGGCAGGGGCAAAGATGAAGCCACGGCACAGAGCGGAGGGGGGAGGTTAACTGAGGGCAGCGAAGCACTAGTAGGTGTAAGAATAAGGAGATGCTGTAACCGGGGCAGTGGGATACAGGAGATAAATTTCAAGTTCATCTGTAGTTATTATTATTGATTATGAAAATAAGGAGCTTTGTCAGGAGCATATATTATGTGTCTGCAGCAGTCTGAGTAAAGACTAGCTGAGCTTTAACAGGGACAGCTTTACTCAGCAAGCTTCCAGCAAGAGTCCATGTTGTTTTTTATTTTACAAAATCTTGAATCATTGGACTTTGTCTGCTTTTAACGCTGGACTTCCTTGACTCATCTTAAAGAAGAATTGGGAAATGCTTGGAAAAATTAACACCGCCAACCTTACGTGGGTGGCTATAGCTCAGGAGCTAGAGCAGGTCTTCTACTCATTGGATGGTTGGTGGTTCAATCTGCATGCCAAAGTATCCTTGGGCATGAAACTGAACCCCAGGTTGCTCTCCGATGCGTTCATCAGCGTGTGGTTGTGTGAATGCTAGATAAAAAGCAGTTAGGCGCAGAAAAAAGGCTTTGTATGAATGGGTGTGAATGGGTGAATAAGACATGTTGTATAAAGCATTTTGAGTGTAGAGTAGGAAAAGCGCTATATAAGAACCAGTCCATTTGCTGTTTACTTACAGGTTGGGATTATGGTGAAAGATCCAGAGATGGAGCTGTAGAAGTAGAGGCAGAGGCAGAGAAAACGCTGACGCGATC
Source organism: Archocentrus centrarchus (assembly GCF_007364275.1). Taxonomy (NCBI): domain Eukaryota; kingdom Metazoa; phylum Chordata; class Actinopteri; order Cichliformes; family Cichlidae; genus Archocentrus; species Archocentrus centrarchus. The sequence goes on along the minus strand of NC_044354.1, from coordinate 15,917,638 downwards.
AGACTGGCACGTTATCTCTTTGACCCCAACTAACCGCAGTGTTTTTTCTCTTTTTTCTTTTTTTTCCTCTTGTAAACGCCCATATCCTTATTTTGTGCTGTCTCTGTATGCCTGGCCTTCTATTACTTAAAGGACTGCAAGATGAGACAACTTCTCATTAGTTGTTCCTGTGGCAATAAGTCTGTGAATTAACATTTCTGCCAGTTTTCTTAATTACATTTTTCAGTCGCCGTAATTGCACTATGATGTGTTTTTAAATAATTGAAGTGATTTGAATAAAGATGGCCCAGTCTGTCTTTGCGATGCTCTCCTAAATACATTAGAAAAGACCACAATAAAGTCTCATCTTCCATCTAAAGCTGCAGCATTTTAATCTTCTCTCTTTTTTTTCCCCTCCCCACCGTGTTCAGTCCATCTCCCTTATCTTCCCCACTGTCGTTGAACCACGAAAGATAGTGGTGGAAGAAGAGTAACACCCCAGCACCAAAGTGACTATCATTTCCAGCTCTGTATGTGTATCTGACAGTGTATCAGCCTGCAGCTCCACCTCACATATTATACAGCCTCAGCGATGTTTACAAGGGTCGATAATGACATCAGTGATAAAGGAAACACGACCACGGTCACCCCCTGTGCAGCTGATATCACCCTACCTGTAATCACCTAGTGAGACCAAGCAGATTAGCGTTGTGCTGCCATTTTACCAGGTAATCACCTGTAATGTTACACTAGAGAGTGTCTGGGTGCTGGTGGGGATTCTGTTTTGCAGGATAATGTGCTGCTAAAGTTGATAAAGATTGCAAAGATTTAAAAAGATTGCAATGTTAAAGACTGCTGTGCTAGAATAAAACAGAAAATGCTAAACGCAGGCGAGAGAAATTAGCTTTTCATAATAAATTCTTTAGTCTTTACACATAAATCAAGAATCAAGAAGACTTTAAAGCTCATTTCCCCACTTTATTTCCACTTTGTATTTTTTGCCTACTTTCCTCCCCAAAGTCATCAGAATACACATCCTTTCTTATGTGATATTTCAAGGAAACAACCACAGACAATAAAAAGTCAATGACTTTTAGTGGCTTTCAAGCAGCGACGATGGGCAAAATAACAACAGGCAATGCAAAGGGAGTAGGTCCTGAAACTATTCTCAACTTCACCGCACCAGTTGAACAAACTACCAATGACACTGTAGTATCCTGCTGAGTAACTTATGACAGGGTTAAGAATTAACTGTAAAAGTCTTGATCGACTCCCCATTTTTTTATATTTTGATGGAAAATGGGAAATAGGTGCAGCAGTTGTGCAAGCAAAAACTGAAATACAGTATATAAGGCAAAAATAGAGTTTGTGTAATTCAAATTAGTTTGAAAGTCAATATTTGGTATGACTACTTTTATTCTTCAACACAGCCTGAACTCTCTTAGGCAGCTTTCTTGCCATTTCTTTCAGTAGTCTGCAGGAACAGTTCTCCAGGCTTCTTGAAGGACATTCAAAGCTCTTCTTTGGTTGCCTTTTGTTTCATTCCCTGGACTGGGTCCGGACTCTGGGGAGGCCAATTCATGACCAATAGCGTTCCACTGTTTGGTTTTCTATTCAGGTATAGTTTTACTACATTTACAGTGTGCTTGGGATCATTTTCATGTTGAAAAGTGAATCCACTGCCATTGGCAGATGCTTTCCAGATGGTATTACATGGTGGATCAAAATCTCATTGTACTCTTCTGCTTTCAACATTCCATCAATTTTGACAAGATCTCCAACACTGAAATGCAGCCCCAAACCATGACAGACCCTCCATTGTGTTTTACAGATGGTGGTAGACACTCACTGTTGTACCTCTCTCCAGACCTTCGTGACAATGATTTGAACAAAAAATTTGAAATTTGGGTTCATCACTCCATCAGACCTGTTGCTACTGATTTTCAGTCCAGTTTTTGTGTAATTTGGCATACCTCAGCCTTTTCTCCCTGTTTCTCTTACTTATGGGATGACTTCTTGGCATCCATCCTTCCAATGACCCCATTTCTGATTAGGCTTCAGTGAACAGTAGGTGCATCAACTCTCAGGTCCTGTGTCAGGTCTTTGCTGAATTTCTTTCCTGTTTCTTAAGATATGACTTTCAGATACTGTTCATCTGCTGTAGATAGTTTTGTTTTGTTTTTTTGTTTGGTTGTTTTTTTTTGGCCTAACACTTGTTTTGTCTGTCACTTGTCCATTTTTTTATTCCTTTAAGGACACCACCACCATGCCAAGATACTGTATGCCAAGTTTCCGGCAAGATTCTGTACAGAATTTTTGCAACAACACATTTTTGCAACAACACATGTGTTGTTGCAAAAATCCTCTTTTATATCTGTCAAATGGGAACAAATTATGTGGTTTTGCAAGACTGCTAGTAGCTAAAATACAATTCAAAACTGGTTCTTTGCTAAGTTGTGTGTTATATGTAGACACAGGTACTTTGTTTATAATTGAATGATTCATAGGTCAGCGGTAAGCCTTGATTATACCTTCCATGTCTGCAAGACTGCTAGGGTCTGCTCGGGTCTGAGTGACGTAAATTTCATCATCAGACAGTGAGCTTGAGGATCCGTGTGCATGTCCGCGTGCCTCAGGCAGACTTCAAGCGGACTTCAAAGTATAACAGGAATGGCTGCTCAGCCATCAGGCCTCTAGCTGTCCATGGCCGTGTCCACAGCAGAGTATAATCAAGGCTTGAAGTGGCTTAACAAACAAAAAACACTCCTCTGAAAATTGTCAGGTACAAGGACTGGACTAAAAATGAGCAGCCAATGTCCAAAAAAAAACCCCACTTTGATTGACCTTCAGAAAGCCTGGAGAACGATCGCTCAAGACCACTTTAAAAAATACAAGAAAGTCTGACTCCTTGGAAGCAAAATATAAAGGAATGAGGGGTGGCTTGGGACTTTTGCACAGTACTGTATGATAGGGTAAAAAAAATACTTTACAGGGTTACCTAGGCAACCAGAGTCTGGAATGGTTGGAATGCCTACAAGCAACCATTGTCAGGAAAGCAATGAACAACGAGCAAATCGCTTCCTGTGTGGATGTCCTGTTAATTTGATCTTTGTAGTCCTACTTTAGGTCCAAAATGTTAACTTTTAACATTAAAGCATTGTATTTTATTACAATAATGTTCTGTAATATACGAAGGTTGCAAGATGTCAGGCAGCTGACCCCCAGCTTTATTCATCTGTCCCATAACCTTCTAGAGGACAGCTAACCTGATGCTTCAATTTTAAATCTCTGCCTGGGGATATTGATTGACCGTTGCTGCTGTATCATTGATCAGCATGGAACACAATTTTTAAGTCATAGCATGCCACTTTTAAGGTGTGCCGCCACCACCACCTTCAAGTGTCATAGCAACATATTGTAAGCTTTTTTGTGTGTTACTTCATGCAGTTTTGTTCTGGGTTATAGCCATAATTGTTATTACTCACACAAGAGACTCAAGACATATCATGGCAGCCGCTTAGGTCGGCTAATTTTTCAATGCAAAGTCAGCAGTTCAAATCTTGGGACTGACATCTCAGCTTCTATTTTAGTTTTTTTTTCCCTTGCTTGCATTATATTGTATATAAAAAGAGAAACCTTTCCACCCTTAAAATTTGAAGTTATATATATATTTTTGCTTGCTCTTAGCTAATCAAAAAAGTAAACCTACAGTAGCTGCAAGTTAAGCACTGTGCATGATCATCAGAGCTTTTAGAGATATAGGGGGTCATCTACCAGTCTGCATTCTGAAGTGTCCTTGCCCCCTATGCATCCATCGGACTGTGAGTATATGATTGTTTGAAAGCGCTTGTATGACAGGAAAGTGTGTTTGAATGGATGAAAATGGCTTGTAGTTAAAAAGTGCTTTGAATGCTCAGTTACTATAAGTACGAGTTAAAGAAGTATGTATAGAAATATTGAAATGTTCCGGTCACAACCGTCCATTTGTTTTGTTTGTTTTCATTTAGCTATTTGATGCAGATTCTATATGTAACTGCATGCAGCTTAAAGCTAATTGCCTTTTCCATTAAAAAAAAAAAATCCCATCTTTGCTCTGATTTAAACCATCATGCTATTAGAAAACTTTTCTTTTTGGACTCGCAAGTCACTGCCCTCGAGGCCCATCTTCGATTTTCCCTCCAAAGACTTGAAACATGATATGGCCTTGGTCCTGAAGAATTGCAATGTGTCTCAGCTCCCATCCAGCAGAGTTTAATCTTGACTTGGTTCAGAAACTTGCAAGCAGCTGTGATGTTTTATGGACAAACAAGAGAGGTCTGGGAGATGACACTTTCACCCAATCACAACAGGTAAAGGAAAGGGAGCTTTGAATAGCAGAGGTTGATTTTTAAGCCTATCTGCCTGAAAACTGAAACTGAAAAGTGAGTTTGGCCGAGGATTCCACAGTGGGGTGTGTTGATTTGTCTTGCTATGGGAGATGTGAATAATACATGATTAAAAGCAGAGCACACCCATTCTCATCGCTGCACCGCTAGCACTCTTCATTTTGTTTCTCTCTCTCATTCCTGTTCAGCCTCACAGAGTTTTGTCGTTACAGTCTTGAGTTATACAATCTGTAGGTTTGCTACTGACAACGGCAGACTGCGCAGTTTTGTTCTGTGCATACACACTAATGCAAAAATCAATCCGCACTCACACTTTAACGTGCATATGTGAATGTATGTTTTTCTGTTACTCTGTGCATGTGTGCAGGCAGGGAGTCATGCAGAATAGAAGCATCTCTTCTTTTCACACACCCCCTCCCTTGTTCAGGAAGTGGACTAATGGCATTTGATAGGATGGAGTGAGTAGGAACAAGGGAGAGGGAGGAGGAACACATTTCCTTCCTGTGTAGTGTGTCATTTGTAGATCCTGATGTGGCCTTGAGACTCAGTGGGAACTCTTACACACAGCCCACTACAGCCTTTCACCTAAAGGCTCTCCATGACAGCCAGCATGCACAGTGAAGAGTTTGTGAACCTGCCCCTCAAGCTTTTTACTTGCTCGTGTTCTTGCAGCCTCAGAGCTTTCTCCTTCTGCCATTTTTCCCTTCTGCTACTGTAATTCATACACAAAACCCCAGTCCCTGACCATAATTCACTGATGAAGAACTGAAACAAATAATTCAATGATTTAATTAGTTCAAGTTATCAACAACTTTGATTATTAAAGAATTTTTAGTTAATAGACAATTTAATTTTCTGCTCTTATTTATGTTCAGAAATGGTAAATTCAGTATCTGTGGGGTGCTGGACTATTGCCAGGTGAGAGGTAGTAGTAGTTAGTAGGAGTGTTTCACTAGGTGTAGGTGTAGTTTAAAGGATGGGCTGATTTTGGTCTTCTCTGTGTATTTCATAATAAATCCCATTGTTCATTCTATTAAACGACCAAAGCTAATAGTGCTTTAGTGGCTTCTCTTTATCCTGTCTGTGGCACTTTACTGAGGTACATATAATTATAAAGATGTAAATACTGCTATTTAAAACGGCATACATACTCTGTGTTGCTGTATTTATCTACAGTATGCAAGTGGGTACACCAGTGTGAATCACTTAAATGTCAGATTAATAATAATTTCATTATTTCTAAGCTGAAAAGTGGAGTATTTCCTCTCTTAAGCAAACCAAATGCAATATTTTTAAAATACTATGTTGAAAACGAGCTAAAAGAGAAGAAAAAAATCAGCAGAGGTACAAACACCTGTGCTCACCGAGACAAATTTGAATACACCTGTGATTTCTGCTTAGCCATAGTACATGAATGTGGCTGTAAAATGACCTGTCAACAAGAAATTTTCAGAGTTTTGGACTCTGTTTCTGTTTTAGTGTGTCTGAAAAAAAGTGGTGAGGCTTTGCAAAGAAGGACAAGAATACAGGAAATTCTGTGACCAGCTTACAAATCAGTGGAAGTGCATCTTTAGAGGTAATCAGGCGGTATAGAACGAGACATAGTGCAACTAATCAGAGCCACAGGAGTTTTTTTTAAAAAAGAAAAGAGAACTTGATTTATGTTACCTTATTTGAATCCAACAGAACAAATTTGGGGTATCTTAAAGAGAAAGGAGAGCAACATAACGCGTCTGTCCAGGAGCAGGATGGAAAATTGAAGAGTGGCACAAAATCTCTGTAGAAATGTGTGCAATACTTGTATCTTAACGCTAAAGACAATAGAGTCTGTCATCTTATATAAAGGTTATTAAAGGCTTGAAAAATGGAGTGACTTTTGTTGCACTGACTTCCTGCTCCTGGGCCTGAATACTGGAATAATTTAATTACTGTAAAATAATATCATTTAAAATTATTTAATATTTAAGTGACATTGCACACAGATGTACTCATCTGTACTGCGTCCTGTAAACAGTATCACCAGCACTGCAATATTGTGGTTCATTTGTGTGTATCTAATAGTTTTTTTTGTTTTGTTTTTACAACAATGGGGGAAGGAAGCTTTGGATAAACTGGCAACACTGGAATTTCCCTCACTTTAGAAAGCACATCTTTTAAATCTATTTCCAGGTGTGTGTGTGTGTGTGTGTGTGTGTGTGATAAAACTTATTGTCATGGGGTGGGACGTGAATACAAGAAAAAAATCAGACAGAGCTGATGTGTGAGGCTGTGCGAGATAGAGAGGTAGAGAGACTGCCGCAGGTTTACACAGTGAGAGAGAAAGAGAGAAGGTAGACACAGACAGTCTTTTGAGATTCCACTCACGCATCTCTGAGTGTCTCTCAGTCTCTGCAGTATTGAATGAAAATGACTCCTCACCTTCACACACACATGCACACACTAAGTATACATGTATCACACACACACATGCATATTAATCTGTAAACATACGGGTATGAAAGACTTTGCAAGTTATCTCGTTAAGTATTTGTGAGCCCTTTAGCGTGATGGGATTAGTGTACTGTGAATGTAGTGTGGAGGAAGTCTGATTAAGTTGTAAAGTGTTGCGCTGCAGCGTAATTGCACCACATATAAATGAGTGCACAGTTCTTTCGGTGGATTTTTGTACTTTTTATAGAAAAGTTCGGCAAATTACATGTTTTGATCGTTTTCATCACGCGTACAGCAAGAAGAGAAGTAGTGGTAACGTATGTCATTTCTGATGGAGAAATTATATATATTTCTCATAATGTGTGAAGCTTTGTGATAACCGAGTGGTCGTGGTAGATCTAACGCATCTAAAGCTTTGCTTTGACAAGTAAACCTCAAATCCAGGTGATTTTATTTATTTATTTTTATTTTTTCTTTGGCTTGTTCGTCAAAAAACTCACACAGGAAAAGACACTCTTATATTTGCCAGCCTTCACATCCTGAAATAGAAGCTGACCTCATTTTAGCCTCTTTTTGGACCTTTTTTTTTTAACTTCATAAATAGCACACTGGTGCACATTCAGTAATGTTATTGTGGCGTGCGTTATTGAATGCCTTGTTGTGTATGTCTGGTATACTGTAATGTTCTCCTGGAGGGTGATGTTTTGAATAATTTATGAAACAAATGAGTTTGCCAGGAGATGCAGGTGTTCATCTGAGGACATTCGGGGGCTGTTCCACTGCCTCGGGTTTCATCACAAACACTTCGTTTAGCGTGCAAATAACCACAGTGTCGGGAGAACACAACAACACACAGCACTTCATTAAATGAAAAGCTTTAATGTAATGGGGTTCCCGAATGGACAGACGGATGAGTTGATTGTCTTGTTATGCTTCAATCAGGTCTTTCTGGATTTCTCTAGAAAATGGAGTATCAAAAAAAGAGATGAGTGTAAGAATGACGATGGTTTTAAAGAAAGCAGCGAGGGAAATCACTTGAAGTGGCGTGTATCAAAGAAGGACTGAGCCTTACTCTCCTTTAAGATATACTTCCATCAGCTCATCAGGCTGAAGGATCGATGAACTTATGGCGTGTTGAGGCATGTTCTATCCTACTCCTCCTACAGTAATGGGTCTTCACCCAAACTGTGCTCAAGGTCAAGGTAACATTTGTCGTTTTACGGACAGTGACCTGTGAACTGTGATGGAGTGTGAGCTGGATGAGCTAATTGACATTCTTGTTATCTACATTGCTACAGATAGGTGGCATATTAAAGAGAAAAACCCAAACTCCTGACCCCTGCTGGGACTGTTGGGCAGTGTGGTGGCATAGAAATGCTTACCTCATCTCAGCCAACGTGACAACCAGCAGGAAATTTTAGACTCCTGTGTTAAAACAATTTTTGGGAAGAGTGATGATAACCCTTTTTTTTTTTTTTTTAACAAGGTAGCAAGAAAAGAATCACAAAGGTGCAACGATGCTGCAGCATGTGGTAACCCAACACCTTACAGATACCCCTTAGAGCATTTTCCTTTAATTTGTCACCTACATTTACTGTATTTAAGTATTTTCATACAGCAGTTAGTTTTAGAGTCCAACTGCAGTATGTTTAGCTTATGTTTCTCCATCTTATTGGTAGGGATGGGTGTTGTTCAATATACATTTTTCAGTTTGTTTGTTTTTTAAGAAAATTATATAAAAAAATTTTTTTGAAATTTTGTTTGTTTTTTTTCCACTCCAATGTTTGACATACTCTCAGCACTGTATGCAGCACATACTACAGAGTAGGCATCACAGCTGAACAAATGGTGGTGCATAGTCAAGCAGCATCTTCACAGTAAGTTTGTGTACATTCCAGGAAAACAACCAACGACACCATCATCTTCCCTTTTCAGCATAAATGTAAAATGCTGTATGGCAGCATATCGGCAGGAAAAGCCGTCAAAAAAATCCAGTATCAGACAGGTTAACTTTCATTTCAGAGCTGAGAATTTCTGAGATAATCTCGGTCTTATAATTGGCCTTGCAATTTGTTCACAAATTGAATGGGCAATGAACTCCATCAAATGAAGTGCAATGAAAATTAGTCAAAAGTGTATGCAGACACATTACACTGCACCACTGCTGACAGCTACATTCACACAATAATGTACACTACTGTACAGTGTTAATGTGCACAGGCACCACCTCATTATCTCAGTGTTCCTCTCACTTGGCCTTGTCAGAAAAGTGTAAACACTGATATGTGAGAGGTGTTAATGATGGATTCATTAACAGTGTTTAACAATCTGTGGATCTTTTGTGCTTGCTGAGGTTAAGTGCTGGAATATGTTGAGCTTGGTTGGGAATCAGTGTTTAAATAGAGCTGGCAAGCAGGAGTTTACTGAGTGGATCACTGCATTGTTGTAGCTAACATGAGGTAATGGCACCACATTAATGTGAGAACAGCTATGCCAGGTATTGTGATTCTGCAAATCTTTGAGCTTTGCCATTAGTTTAACCGAACAAACTTTAAAGAGTCTGTTTTCAGTGCATGATTGGAAAAGTTGGGGGGAAAAAAAGGTCAGGCTTGATTTTTTTTTTTTCTTTTTTCCTGCCAGATGTGTGCAGGATGTCTGAGGCAGTTATGAGGAGACAGAGAAAGATTGAAAATCAGATTATTTTTTACATTCCCAATAAGTATCTAAAACATGTTTAAATCATTCCTTAGAGGCTCTGTTTACAAGATTTCTGAATATTTACAAAAATTACTGTACTGTGTCTTGAGCCACCACTCATTTCTTTAGATTTTGTTTCCAAGGAGCCAGACTTTCTTGGAATTTTTTAAAAGTGATTTTGAGTCATAGTTCTTCAGGCTTTCTTCTTTGGACATTGGCTGCTTTTTCACTCATTTTCAGTCCAGTCCTTGTACCTGACCATTTTCAAGGAAATGTGTTTTTTGTTAAGCCAATTAACACTGAAGGGATGAACCAATGTTGTGTCTATGCATAGCAGACAACTTAGCAAAGAACCAATTTTAAACTGTATCTGTAGTCACTTTGTTACAAAAAAAATGCCAAATATGACAAAGATGATGATTTGATCTACATCTGTTTACAGCAGATGAACATTATCTGACAGTCGTGTCCTTAAGAAACGAGGAAAAAAATCCAGCAAAAACCTGACAAAGAACATGAGTGATGTATGAACTGGACTGAAAATCAATGAAAACAGGTGTTATGGAAGGATCAATCCAAATTTGAAATTTCAACATTATTGAAGCAGTCTGTGGGATCATCGTAACCTTCAGTTGCTGCTTGTTTGGTGTGACTTTTTGCATTCAGTTTTGTCTTCCTTAAAAGAAAAGCATGTTCTATTGGGTCAAGATCAGGTGACTGACTTGGTCATTGAAGAATATCCTATTTCTTTCCCTTGAGAAATCTTCGGTTACTTTTGCAGTGTGCTTTGGCTCACTATCTATTTGCAGTGTGAAGGTCTGTTTGATCAGTTTTGCAGCATTTGGCTGAATGTGAGCAGAGTATAACCCTGTACACTTCACAATCCATCCTGCTACTTCTATAGGCAGTTCCCTCCGGCAGCCATACATGCCCATGCCATAACATTGAGCTGTTTCTCTTCTCCTCCATATTTGTTTCTGCCCATCATTCTCTTCAAAGTTCAACTTGGTTTCATCTGTTCAAAGATTTTTTTCAGAACTGTGCAGGCTTTTAGCTGTTTTCTGACAGTCTACTCTGGCCTTCTTGTTCTTGAGTGTAACCAGTGGTTTGCACCTTGTTGTAAATGTATTTCCATTCTTGAAGATGCCTCTTGATTGTAGATTTTGACAATGATATTCAGTTCAGTGCAATTCAATTTTATTTATCTAATTCCAATTCAAAGCAACAGTTGCTTCAAGGTGCTTTTTATTGTAAGGTAGAGACCCATGTGCTGCAACCAGTTGGGGGTGAGAGGAAAGAGAAGAGAGCAGAGAGCAACAGGACAAAAGACACACTATGGGAGAGAGAGCCAGAGTTTAATGATTACTTACGATGGTTTAAATCTCCAAATGCGGCAGCGGTGTATAAACAGCTCAGTAAAAAAGAAATGTTCAGTGCATCATGGGAAGCCCCAGCAGCCAAGGTCTATTGCAGTGTAACTAAGAGAGGGTTCAGGGTCATCTGATCCAGCCTTACTTATAAGCGTTATCAAAAAGGAAAGTTTTAAGCCTGATCTTAAAAGTAGAAAGGCTGTCTCTCTCCTACTGTAAATCCAAACTGGGAGCTGGTTCCACAGGAGAGGGGCCTGATAGCTGATGGTTCTGCCTCCCATTCTACTTTTAGAAACTCTAGAAACCACAAGTAATCCCGCAGTCTGAGATAATGGGGCAATATGGTACTTTGAGATATGATGTGGCCTGATTATTTAAGACCTTGTGTGTGAAGAGAAGCTCATATAGGAGAAATGCGCTCTCTCTTTTCAGTCCCCGTTACTGCTCTCGCCGCAGCATTTGGATGAGCCGAAGGCTTTTCAGGGAGCATGTTCCTCTCAAAGAAGAGGATAGATGGCTAGATGTTTAGATGTTTTGAAGGGGTTTTATAACCAAGGAAAGAATTCTGCCATCAACTGCCTTCTGTGGTCTTTCAGACCTTTTGGTGTTGCAGAGCTGGCCAGTGCATTCATTCTTTGTAAGAATCTACCAGATTGTTGATTTGGCCACTCCTAAAATTTTTGCTATCTCTCTGAAAGGTTTATCAAGTTTTTGTTTGTTTGTTTCAGCCTATTGATGGCGTCCTTCACCTGCATCAGCATCTCTTTGGGCCTCATTTTGAGATTTCTAGTGAACAGTTGTGAAATCCGAGTTCAACACTTTGAATCGACTCCACTTCTTTTTTCTTTAAATCCACATCATCTGCCATGAAATAATGAGAGAATAAGCTATGAAGCTCCTTGTCACAGCTGTCCGGTTACTTTTGAGCCTCTGAAAATGGGGGAGTGTGGATAAAAATGGCTTGAATTTCTAACCACCTAATGCAATACTCTTCTTAAACCCCTTGAATTAAAGCTCAAAGTCTGCACTTCAGTCATTGTTTGATTTCAGATCTACTCATTGTACAAATACTTATGGATCTAAGTGTAACTAAGTAAGAAAGCAAATAAGCCTATTTCCGAATCACATCTCAGAATTGTAATACACACATTTTACACTCTTTAAACCATGTGACTCCTCTAATATATCAGTATGTAGGGACAAACATGAAAAATGAAAAAATCATTTCTTCTAAAGAGGCTTCATTAATCCTTCCTCGGTGTGATTCATTCTGATTTTAATGTCATTTGACTCAACCTGATTTGTCACAATCAGGAGACACTGTCAGTGCCAGAATCAGTGCATTTAGTGTTGTTGCCAGTGTTGCTGCTGTTTTCCATTTATGAAAGGTGGTCCTGGTTTTGAGCCTGGTAGGTATCGAGGCTTCTTGTTTTTGCTTTTATTTCTCCTTGTTGCCATGTTTGGGTGTTTGGGAAAATGCTGCTTTGTCAGCAGGTCAGGTAGATCCCCCACCCCCTCCTCCTGTTCTTCTTTTCCTGCACAAACATTAAGTGTGCTCACACACTTACTGCCACATGCACACACACACACTCATAATCTCTGCTTTGTCCTCTTTTCTCCTCTTTCCCTCCCTCTCTCTGTGCACGAAGGCAAACTCAGCAGACCTCCAGGCTGCCAGGGAGCAAAGGCATTCTGGGTAATCCAGGGTGCAAGGAGGGAGAGGGAATAAAAGGGGTGGAAAAAAAAAACTAAAACAAAAAAAAAACAAAAACACACTTGATGCTGTGCATGATTTTGTACACACACGCACACACAAAACCCAAATCAAGCCTCTCACCACTGAACCATGGAGATACAATATCCATCTGTGTCCATCTGTACTTTCATCTGCTGAGACAAATACAGCCTGTGTTTACAGCAGCATATAGAATCTAAAAACTGCACGGCATCCTGTTCCCCGTTGCTGAACATTAACGATTGGAAGATATGAAGGCGAAGGAACAGAGAGGGTGGCGGGGTGGAGCAGAGGAGGAAACAAGAGTGTCGTCAGTCTGCTTTTATCTCAGCTCTGATTAAACCTTGTTCCTGTCTGACCTAAAAAGTCAGCTGGCGGAAACTTCAGAGAGTGTGGGTGAATTTCACTGGATCTCTTTACACCCCACCACTGCCTTCAGAGGGGAGAGAAAGTGGAAAAGAAGATCAGAAAAATAGAACAGAGAGTGGGCAGATACTGATTTAAAAAAAAAAAAAAAAAAAAAAAAAACAGACACAGATGCAGTCATTCTGGCTTCATGAGCTCACCGTTCACACATTATCACATACAATATATGGATGTACACACTCCCCCACACTGCGTGTTGTTTGCTCTGTATTCCTAAAGAGGATGAGGAAGAAGAGGCCAGTGCTGGGTGGTAACTCCAGGTTGGTCGTACAATACGACAGGAAGCAGACAGAGGCAGTGCTGAAATGATCCAGCGCCACCCGTCTGGGACAAGCACAACAAAAACACATTGTATAAAAATAAACCTGGGCTGGCATGGCAGGGCATCTGCAGAAACAGGAAATATCTCACTGAGGGGAAGAGATGGGGAAAGACCCTCAGACTGCAGACTTTTCTTTAACATTTGTTTGTTTAATATGACTTTTATAAAAGTTCTGGCATTTGGTGTTGCATTATCTTTGCAACGTGGATGTTGTAGCTAACAGCCTTTAGTATAAAACACTTTTTGCATTGAGAAACTGAAATTATCAAAAGTAATAGCTGCCTGTTTATTCTTTAGAAAAATGGAAAGTGCCTGAAATTAGTTCCCGTGAACAAACAGTATGAAACGTACCTTTCACCACAGATGAAAGAAGTTTTGAATTTGTTTCTGATAAGTCTGAGATGTGAGTTAGAGTCTCTGTTTTTTTCCGTTTGCCTCTTTCAGAGTGCTGCAGCAGCACCGAGTCCAGTCCTCGGTAACCTTCCCCCAGGAGAGGGCATGCCAGTGGGGCCAGTCCCACCGGGATTCTTTCAGGTATGCATGCAACACACACCTGCACAGCCGTGTTTCTGTTACTTCAGAGGATGTAGTATCAGCTTACATTTACTATTCCTCAAATTCAGTTTGATTCAGTTTCATTTCATTTCAATTATGTTTTATTTAAATAGCACCAAATCACAGCAAGGCATTTTTAAATTGAAAGCGCACATTGCAAACATTATAAATAGAAACCTAGCAATTCCCTGTGAGCAAGAACTCACTCTCAAACACAACTGTGTGTATATAGATATTCATGTATGTTGCATTTGGATATGTATACAATCTCTGTGTGGGTGCATCACTATGAGTTTCTCATAATTTAGAAAAAATAATAATCTGACAGGAGAGATGAATTTCTGGCACACAAAAACACAATGCAGCATTGCCCTGGATCATCTCTGAAGGTCTCTGCCAGTTGTGCATTGATTAAATGTCATTATCAGTCAAATTCAGGCACTCAGATTAGACTCACAGATCAATAGCCTTCCTGGGCATTTCATGGTTCTGCTTTCAGAAACTCTCATGCAAGTCTGAACGGCCTTTTCCGTCTCCTTCTGAAGATCAGTTGATCTTTGAAGACAAGGTCTTGTCAGGACCTATCAGTTAAAGAAATATAACAATTACCTGATTGCCAGTTCATAACAGAGAATATCTGCATCTGCACTGCTGAGCTGTTGTTGTTTGTTTTGTTTTTTTTGATAAATTGCACATTATTTCCAAAGTAAGTCACAGATGATGCCTGCTGTGCCTGCAAATATCGTATTTATTAATTCACAGATTCTGTCAAGTCATTTGCTGAATCAGCCGTATACTTCTTAGCTCTCTCTATTTAGTTGTTTACATTTATTTATTAATATTAAAAATAGATTTTAAGTCACTGTAATACTCAAAGTGACCTAAAATGCTGTAGCTTTATTCACTTGACGTCTCTGTAGCACAGCTAAGAAAGCAATTCAGGTGAAGAGTCTGATTAAATTAAGAGGGCCATTGCTCTCTAGTGGCAGAATTGAGTATTGCTCCTCCACCACTGCAGAGTGGCACTTTGGTCCGGGGTGGCATCAGTTCAGCAGACATAGCAACAGCATTGCTACTGTCTGTGGTGAGGACAAGTGAAAACCCACTCACAGCTGCAAAAGAGCTTCAAACACAGGCTGCCAAATTCCACACAGTTAACAGTTGCACTAACATCATTATTAAAAAACCCCATCCTTTTTTTCTGTGCCCCCCCCCCCCCCCCTCATAAATTCACTCCAGTGAAAATGTGGTCAACAGCCTCACTTTGCTGTATTGTTAAAGGAAAATGAGCCCCATATTCAACAGAAAACAAAGAAGCAGTTCCAGTTTTTAAGAGTGTATAAAGTTCCCTCTGTTCCACCCTCTAGTTTATGTCACAAATTTGGTCAATCGGTCCACTTGTTTGCATGTATGTAAATACTTTATTTGCCTGATTTTCAGCCATTTATGTCACCTCGATACCCAGGAGGACCAAGACCGCCCCTCAGATTACCTAATCAGGTAAGCGCCACACTGACACCTGCAGGCAGCAAACATAACTGAATAGTACAAATGAACAATTCTGTGTCACGCCGATTATAAAGCTGGAGATGTTTCTGTAGGGTCTTGGAGGAGTTCCAGGTAGCCAGCCCATGCTACCGAGTGGAATGGATCCCACAAGACAGCAAGGTACATACACAGACTCTGGTCCACACAAACGCAGGCATGCACTCAACAATCAGTTTATTTAATAATAATGCAGGCAGGATTTTATCTTTTTCAATAATATTTAATGTGCAAGTATAGCCTGATTGATGTTTTGCCCTTAAAACACGTTCTTCAAATGCATCCTTAAATAAGACCAAGAGAATCCCCTCCTGTGGATCATGGATACCTGTGCCAAATATTACCACAGTAGCTGTCAAGACATTTCATTTCAAAATAAATAAGCTCCATTAGGGCACTATAATTGGAATAAAGGAATCACCAAAGTCAGAATGCGTTCCCGAGGGGATCATGAAACAAAGAATTATGACATTTCATTCTCTGGGGAGTCGCACTAGAGCTCACGTAACACGCTCTGAAAATTGAAAGCTTTATATACTGTTTTTGATGAGATGTAGTGAAGCCACAGTTGCTTTATTCATTGCAGTGGAAGAATGGCAGGTTCATGTGTTTTTAATAGCTTTTAGATGGCAGTGAAGCACAGGCGATAGCACTCAATACTGATATAATATCAATAATATGAAAAACAAAATATGTAGTATTCTTGTGGATCAAACACGCACTACTCACTCCTCCAAACAACACATAAATTATGCATAGGTAAAGAGGGTGTTCAGCTGCTGTTGAACCAACATCAAAGTGAGAAAACTGTGTCACGGAAGCAGCTGTAATGTTTAGCATCATAAAAAAAAATGTGTTCCTCTGTGGTTTTGAATCACTTAAGTGTCCACAAAAAGGTGTAAAATATAAAAATGCAAAAGTGTTTGTTTGAAGAGAAGGTTCAGCAGACGGTGACATGAGGTACACGTCACCCAAAAAATATGTCTGATTTCCCAGGAAAATGTTCCCAGTCTGATAAATCCTACATTTCAGGGCATCCGAATATGGGAGGACCAATGCAGAGGATGACTCCACCCAGAGGCATGGTACCACTAGGACCCCAGGTATGGGTCAAGAGGATTTTTTTAAAGGAATATTTACAGTAAGTTATTCACATGTACTCGTCACCAAATGTAATTCTGGTGTCTTTTTTCCAGAACTATGGAGGTGGGATGAGACCACCACTGAATGCTCTAGTTGGTCCTGGGATGCCTGGTATGAGCATGTGAGTGGTAAATGCATAATATAATCGCAGCCACTACCACCAAGACACACACACACACACACACACACACACACACACATGACAGGCATACAGAAAGAGTAGCAACAGGGCTATTTGAGCCCATTAGTTTATAAAAGATAAAAAAATATCCTTTTCTGTATGTCTTTTTTTTTATGTAAGTTTACTCAGCACATTTTTCTACACCTTTACCATATGTGTTTGGCTTTTGATTCTGGACATGAAACCATAACTCTAAACCTTTCCCTCTGTTTAGTTGTTATTCAGTGTGTTTTTTTTTTTTTTTCATTCTTCTTGTTCCATTTACTTTTTTTCTGGCATCTGAATAGCTTGTTATTGCCAACTCTACTCAAATGGATCGGAAACAAAGACCTTGCCAAATGCAGAAAACTAATGTGTATGGGTGTTTTCTAGGGGACCTGGTGGTGGAAGACCCTGGCCAAATCCTCCCAACTCCAATTCTGTAAGTGCTGGAGCGAAGATACCAAACAAAAAGTTTCATTTTCATTTCATAACTTTTGTGGTTTTCTTCTTTATCTCTGTAGACCCCGTACTCTTCTGCATCACCAGGAAGCTATGCGGTATGTATGTTTGAAAACTTCTCTAAACTAGCTAATTAAGCTGTAATTCACAGGATCATGCATGAATGTCATGGAAACAAAACTCTGATTTCAGGGACCTCCAGGAGGAGGGGGGCCACCTGGAACCCCAATAATGCCAAGTCCAGCAGGTAAGCTCTGTGTATGTGTATGTGTTGCATCTGTGTGTGTGTGTGTGTGTGTGCGTGTGTGTGGATATATACACACAAATGTTGTTGAGCTTTTATTCTCTTACTGTTTCTATGTTCTTTCTTCTTGTTTTCTGTCAGATTCAACCAACTCTGGGGACAACATGTACACTATGATAAACACAGTCCCTCCAGGTGGAAGCCGGCCAAATGTGAGGCATTTTTCTGTCTGTACGCCGTAGCGTCTGAGTGGCTATTCAGTCTGTGTTGTTGTTAGAAGTCAAAAAGGAATACTGTGGCTACATTATCATTTAATTTTGTGCTAAATGTTGTTACCTTGTCTTGTGTGCGTGTTCACCTAAGTTCCCTATGGGTGGAGGCAGTGACGGTCCATTAGGGGGAATGGCTGGGATGGAGCCGCATCACATGAATGGATCTTTAGGTACAAGAACAGGAAGCTTATTTGTTCTGCAGGGGCAAAAAAAAACTCTAATTTATCATGAAAAATTTGTATTTGTTTGATCTTGGTGATGTGCATTGTTTTCATTCTTGTGTTCCCTCCCTCAGGATCGGGCGATATGGACAGTCTCCCCAAGGTACGAAAAGCTTTTTTACCTACTCCGAGCTGCACTTCTGATTTCTGTATACTTTGTAGTAGCAGTTACTATTGAGCTATGCTTTATTTGCCTTTGAACAGAACTCTCCTGGTAACCTAAGTATGAGTAACCAACCTGGGACACCTAGGGAGGATGGAGAGATGGGAGGAAACTTCCTTAACCCTTTTCAGAGTGAAAGTGTAAGTTAGTTATTTAATGAATGGGAATACTGGAAGTGTTTGCTGCTGAGAATTCCCAGTAATGCTTTGCCCTGCCCCTGCCCATTTTAATATCTTTATGCTAAACTAAGCTGCTACTGCCTATACTTTCAAACTATACAGATGATATAAATCTTACTAGCACTCAGCAAGACATACAGACTGTATATAATAGATGATGCCACCAGTGGTTTGTTGACTACCATTCTGAAGCCTCGACTTTAGCACGTTTTTCTTTTTTAAAACTGGACATGAGAATGAAAGTATTAGATTACCCTCCAATACCTGCATATCTAAATTGTTCCCACCAAAATATTTCAGAAAAAATGTCAGTATTCTAACGGAAAACTTTTGGCGGTCCCAGTCAGGCACAAAAACACAGCAAAATGTAGTCTACAGCCACTTTTCCCATATCTGTGAATACATACTATAACATGTAATTTACAGAGGACCGATGATTGTGGGAGGCAACCTGTTGACGAGCAATTGTAGTCTGACTCAGACTGACTGGTAAAGGTTTGCAAACAAATGTAATCTAATTTATAAAGAGAGAGAGAGAGAGATTGCCAACACAGTGCAATTCTGCACCGTCTCTTTGAAATAGGGGACTAATAGAATAGAATAGAATAGAATAGAATGCCTTTATTGTCATTATACAGGATGTACAATGAGATTGGATTAACTCAACTGGTTGCCATTCCTATATAAAAGCTGTCATTTTGCTGTTAAATTGTTGTCCTGCAGCAACTACATCACTATTTGTGAAGGCATTTCTGAATTTCTGTTTGAAATCCATGGTGTTCTGGCTGAATGTAAGTAGTTAGTGTGAATTTCTGTATATGTAGAGAGCAAAAGATTCACCGATTTATCACAGTTAGTTGCTGTTTCATCACAAAGATATTGCATGTAATTGCCAACTTGACCACATTCAAAATGCAAATTAATCACAGACTGCCTCAGTGTTATTGGCCTTTTTTCACCGTCTTTACACACCAAAGTCCCTTTGAAGGCAGCAGCTGACTGGTGCTCACAGACCTGGTCCCCAGCAACGAGCGCATGGCCGTGGTGATGCCGCAGTCTCCAACCACTGTTTTGCCCGGTGTGACTGCAGCATAATTAAGACTACTGACTAGAGATGTGCTTTCCTCTCTTAAACACATACACAGTCATGTTTTGATGTTTCTCCTTAATTTTTTTTTCTGCAGTATTCTCCAAACATGACGATGAGCGTGTGAGGGCTTTGGAAATAGGTTTGATCTGTCGCTCAATGACCTGGTGTGGATCGGCAAAAAAGCAGAGAGACAGATGTGATGTCATCTAGACCAGTGACTCTTGCTCCACCATCACCTGCCCAATCAGACAGTTGCCCCAGGCACCATCCTACTATTACTACTACTCCCACCCGCAGCCCCATCCTTCCATGGTTTCTGTCCATGTTTCTTCGCTCCTGTTTTTCTCCCGTTCTGAGTGGTGACTCTGCTACCTTCATCTGTTCTTCCTCTGCAACTATGAGACTGTACAAAGGAACCAAACTGAAATGACCCAGAGGAGAACTCTTTGTAAATTTGCATACGGTGTGTATGTGAAGGTGCACACAGTCCGCTTACAGACAGATTTTCCTGCCTTCGCATCAAATCACAAAGCTTGCTACCCAAAAACAAAATTCCAGTATCCTAAAGTTAAAATTCCCATGGGTTTAACTAGATAAAGTCACTGTTTGACTGATCTTGATGGCCGTCACCATGTTTTCTATAAATTTCCTCTGTTTGCAGTAGCAGAAGAGAAGTGGAGAGACATCTCGATCCTCATTTAAAACCATGATGTTTTAATTGAGGTCCATACAGATATTTGGGAAGTCTTTTCAGAGTTTGTAGGTTTCTAAATCTTTAAGACCACTTACATTTTATTTAAAGTTTTATACTGTTGGTGGTTTTCTCAGTTCGATTCACTATATTTGTTTCCATATTAAGTTTGAAACTGAATGGTTATTAAGAAAAAAAAATGCTCAAGGCTTAAAGACAGACTATCTAACCTGTTTTAACAGTAGCCACATGGGAAATGTTAAAACATGGTGCACAAAGTCAGTGAAGTGGCATTGTAGATAAGTTATTACATTAGCTAACATTTAGCAACTAAAAGCTAATAGTCATGCTGTACTAGACCAAGTAAGGCAGTTAAAGAAAAAGTCCAGAAGGCATTTTATTAGTTATGGATTCTTTACATCTGTATGGGGGACAAGCTAATTTGTTCGATAGTCTGTCTTTAAGTCAAATGAGATCAGTCACTATGCTAATTGTAATTTAACTGAAGTAAGGATAAGACCAAGGAAGGTTTGCACAAAGGTTTGCCGTAGCCAGTAGTCCTGTACAGACTGAAAGTTTGGGGCCAAGTGGTGCATCTTTCTGTATTCACTGAACTCTTGCTACAATCCAACCTGCAAGGTTTCCTATTGTGAGCAATGTAGTGCTTTTGGGGGGGGGCAAAAGAGATGTTTTTACCAGAAATCAAGGGAACCATTAGTTATGTAATTTGTTGGTTCTGATTACTCACATATCCTAGAATAAAAGTGGTAAAATTAGAAAGAGAAATAATAACACATAAGCAGAATGGATGATGAACTGCAAGCTTTGGTCGCTCATACTTAACTATCATCCGGCGAAACTGTGATTTTTAGTATGATGAACAACTGGTTGGTACAGAAAGATAAAACAAGCTTGTTTTTAATCAATCTTTGAAACCTTTTTCACTGCCCAAGATGAATTATTATCATGTACAAAGGACATGTGGACATTCTCCTTTCCCTTCCCTTACTGCAAAGTGTACAGCTCACAAATGTAGCTCCTCTGTCTTGTATGTGTATTTGATATTATTATTATTTAAAGATAATGCTAGAGAGAATTATTGCAAAAGGGAGCAATGGACCGATGATGCACCATCACAACTGAACTGAGATGTTTTATTTTGTTTTGTGTTAGATCGAAGCCATAAGTGGGAGTACATAAAGATTGATTTGTAAATCTTTTTTTTCTTTTCTTGTTTTTGTGACAGTATGTGAGACTCTATTTGTGATGTGTTCATTTTCTCTTTTTTATTCTTGTATTATGTTTTTGTAAATACACAGAGAAGTTTCATGGGTTTTGACTATGCTGATATAAAGCTTCTCTAACCTTAGTGAAAGTGTCAGCTCTTTTCATTTGAAAGGACTTCGGAGAGCATCTGCGAATATCTGTGCACAAAATCATGTGATCACAGTCGTGTTTGTAAGTCGTGTGTTAAAATCTGTACTTAAATTTCTCACCCCTGTTGTACGGCTGTTTCTCAAATATGAAAGGTAGAACAAACAATGATTCATTGATGGATTTTATACCTGAGATTTGTGACAGGATTATGGACACTGTGGCAGAACTTTGAGAGAGAAGGAGTTTTTTAAAAAGATGCCGGATCGTCTGAGAACTGTCCAGAAAAATCTGGTTACAGAAACGTAAAGTGATATCCTGCCACCATCTTAAGTGTCACCTGAACAAAAAAAAAAAAAAACATTGCTATTAATAATAATAATAACAATAGCTGATATTGTTTACAGTCTGGAGGCCAAGTTGAGTAAATTGACTGGCTAGCGCTCTACATTTAGACTTGGACTGGTACCACTCTTCCCATGATTTGCCCTCCACCAGCAGAAGTTTCTTCTGATCACTCAGTACTGTGATTCCTATTTATTCGTTATCTCCAGTGACCACATTTATGTCAACACTGTATATGCAGTCTGTATAAGACTGACCATGTGATCTGTGACCACCACCAGCCACAGATGGAATAACTCATCACAACAGAAGGCAGCAGGAGGGCATGTGAACAAGTCTCTGACACAAAGAGTCTGAATTAGGTATGAACACATGAAAATCTATACTGCTACTATGTATTAAATATTTATCTCTTTTAAATGAACAAAAGGCTATTAGAGAGTTTCTGCTGTAGCCAGCAAAGATGCACCAAGCACACAATCCCTTTCTTCTATGAGCCCCCTTCACCTCTCCCCATAGTCTTCATTGCAGTCTCCCTGCAGGAGTGCAGCCGTCCTGTTGTTTCTGCAGTATCTAGTTAATTATTGTCTGATTTCTAATCATGTCTGTTCACTACTTTTTTGAATGCACCATACCTTACCCTAATTTAATGAGGTTTCTCTCTGCCTTTAGTTTCATAAACTCGGTGTGTCTAATTTGTTGAGAGACTTATCAGTTTGATTTCCTTCCTCTGTTTCAGATCTGTGTCCTGATGAGAAGGAGGCTGTCAAAGATGTAAAGAAAAACCAATAAAACACTGTTATCACCTGTTGTACAGCTCAAATCTATTCAGAGACATCAAGTCGCTCCATGAGTCACATTTGCAGTCAGATGTGCTTTCTGTGATACGGGAACTTTCTGTATCACTGATGTGTTGACAGATGGGGAGAAAACGCTTTTTCATCTTGTAGGGAGTTCAGTGTGAGATGAGGAGGATAACAGGTTAAGTGTTTAACTGTCACAGCGCTTGTTACTACCTGGTAACAACAAAACTAATGAGACTGTTAAAGTTATTCATTTATGTACCTGGTATGTTTTTTGATCTGTTAAAGAGAGGTCAGCAAACTGATTTCACTGTTACTGTGGGTGTATTATAACAGTGTAACTTTACAAAAGTACACCGTGTGCTTGCTTGCTTTTTTTTTTTGTTTGTTTGTTTGTTTGGGGTTTGTTTGCATGAATCCACTTTATTTGTACTTCCAGTGAGTTTCCAATGTTGTGCAATATGCTGGAAAGTGCAGGCTGCAGCAAAGTAAGAGAGGGTTTCAGAGAGTTTATCAGCCGGGAATGTGATTGTTCTGGGAGTCAAAGATGGAAACACTAAGTGTGGCTGTGAAGCAGCTGATCGTGACTATGAAATAGTTTTTTCCTGTCCCACCGCAGCCAAGTCTGTGAAATACCTTGGCTGATGTTCTCGCCATACCTGAAGGATTCACGTCTGTCTGATACCCCAGGAAAAAAAAACATCAAATGAAGCGTTATTCTTATTTGTGCCAACATTGGGCAATCCCATTCCATAGTTGCAACACTGATATAAGCCCACCCCTCTCTCTTATCTCACCTGTATCTGTGTCTCACCCTCCCAATAAAAGTTGAGCTGTGCTGTTCTTGCTGTAGTCTACGGCTGGCTGTCATTTCACTTGTAGTCATGTTCCTTCATTATTGTCTGCCTTTGCTGACTCTCTTCTTGCTGTCTGGTGCATCTGATCCAGGCTGTGAAGAACTCATTAAGCCTGTGGAGGATAAAAGCAAGGTATAGTGTCCTCAGCAGAGACATTCACCATAAAGCTGGACTGAGTTTTTTCTGATAGCACTGGGTTGGGGTCATCACTAATGATGACTTAGACCTTGCATTGTTAAAAAACGTCCCATTGGTGATTTTGAATGTCTAAACTTAAATGTTTGTTTATGTGAAGAGGACTGTCAGATCTGTGAACATGCTTTGACTCTCTAAATTTAATTTACTTTTTTTTCTCATCTGGGTCTAGCTTTCGGGAAAATGGATATTTCATTTTGGAACATCAGACAGCGCGGAGCAATTAAAAGAGTTTAAAACACTGCAGAGCTACTGGGCCGAACAGTCACCCATACCAGACAGTAACGACATTTTCGTTCGCTACGCAGACAAAATGTAAGTGTTGATATTTTCAAAATCACTTGTACTACCTTTTTTTTTCATGCTCTTAAAACTTTTACTGCTTCTTACCAGAGACGGAAAATGTTATCATGGAAATATTACTGCCACCTTCTTAGGAAACTCTACCAAAGCTGCATGTAAGAGAGCTATTGCACATATTGTTATGCTTATATTATTAAATACTCATTATGATCCGACTGCAAAAAAACACAATAACCATCTGTTCTGTATCTTACAGATCACTTTAATTCCTCTGATCATGAGCATATTGGGGAGTATCTGGCGACATGCCCTGACTGCTTGCTTTGGACAGACAACTATGTGTCATGGGTCAAAGGTGAAACCAGAAAAAGCAGAAGCTTCTTCTTCTACAGTGAGTTGCCTGCAATTTATCTGTGACTGCTTATCTGTAAACCCAAGTTCAATAGCATCAGGCTTTTAGGACTCTGTAGTGCTAATGATTTGGTTCACACAGTTTATATTGTTTTGACAACTCTTTTGAAAATAATTTTAACATTTCCATCCTTTCTTCCCTCCAGCAAAGAATGGGACATTGGATGCCTCCCATCTTGAAGTCCTTAAGAAACAGGCTGCATGCCTCAACTTCACACTAGATTTCCACTTTACAAACACTATAGGTGAGGTGTTCTCACCATCCAGTCAACAGTAAGCAGTACATCCAAATAAAACGATTACTTATGAGTTTGATTTTTTTTTCTTTCCTTTGTTTCAGATCTGTGTCCCGATGAGAAGGAAGCCGCTGCAGATGCAAGGCAGGAAGAGCAATAAAGAAAAACACATTTAAGCTTTGTCTCAAATCTGTCCCGAGAGCTGAAATTACTCAGTGTTATGAAATTTGTATTTAGATGTGCATTTAGTGTATCAGAGATGTGGAGAAAACACATTCAGCTTGCAGTGGATTCAGTGCAGGACAAGGACAAGTGTTTGTTAAAGTGTTGAAGTTATTGTCTCACCCATCTGATTTTGTTTTTTTTTTTCTTGGATTAATAAATTTGGAGAAAAACAACTATACTAACATGCTATCATGTCCTGTGTTACCTAAGACAGGAAAACCCAACAGGCATAATGATTTAATTTTTTTGAAAGCAAAAAAGGAAAGAATATTCTGGAACTGTTGGGCTTTATTATATACAACCATTAAACACTGTCCTCACTTTTATAAAGAATTTTTTTAAACCCTCTTAACATCATCTATAATTATCAACATTAATTCACACTCAGAACACAAACACTTGCTTATTGCAAACTAGTCTGTGATTTCAAAGCAGTGGTAGGAAACCTTGCACACGTGTTTCCCACACTCACTGCAATGACAGCTCAGGTGCCCCTCTTTTGATCTCTGTTTTAATCTCAGTTACCTCAGTATAAATTCATGTTTACAGTCTTGCTGAACAATCAATTTGTATAGTTAAAGTGACACTTTAACTATATATTCATGCAGCACGGAATTCTTCAAGCGTGTTATCTGCCTCCTATTCACAGCCACTAATTAGCCTAACACTCAGTACCCAGAGAAAACATGCAAATTCCACAGAGAAAGGCCCTAGCCAGGATTTGAACCAGGAACCTTCTTGCTGTGAGGCAGGAGTGGTAACCATTGTACGACTGTGCCACCCTATTACCACAGTTAATATGCTCTCTGACCCCTGAATGATCTCTGTTCCTTATGAGCACCATGTAATACCACACCTATGCTGTTTTACTATTTCACTGCTACAAGATTATGCCAAGATCCTTTAAAGACTAGCCGGTGCCTGTCTCTGCAGGAGCCTGAGCAAAGAGAACCTGAGAACACAGACAGTTCTCGTGGTCTCATATAGTGGCGGGTGTGGCTCAGGAGGTAGGGCAGCTACCAGTCAGAAGGTTGGTGGTGTGAACCTTGGCTCCTCTAGTCTGCATGTTGAATTGCCCCCAATGCATCCATTGGAGTTTGAGTGTATGAATGTTAGGTTAAAAACCCTCAGGCACAGAAGAAAGTGCTTGGGTGAATGAGGCTTGCAGTAAGAGAGCACTTTGAGTGCTCAGATAGAGTAGAAAGGCACTTATAAGTACACATTCATTTCTCATGACAGTATTGAGATCACCCTTGAACTCTGTCACCACTAAAAATACACACAAACATTGTGTGTACAGTTTCAAGATTCCCTAAAAGCACAGTTTTCCTTGATTTAAACCTACACTGGTGGATCTAAAATCTGCCTGTATAGATACACTGTACAAACATTTGTAGCAGCTGTCTAAAATATTTAAAATATTTACATTTTTGCGTCATCAAATGTCAGGTTAAAAGAATGACATTTAGGGTGTTGTCAAATCTTAATACAGGTCAAATTTGGCCCAAAGAGAATCTAAGGGTTAATCTGTAATATACCTAAGTTAATTACCACAAAAACAAAACAAAAGTACAATGCAATATACATTTATTATATTTACACGATTTAATAACTTTGAACATTCATGGGTTTCCAGTGTAGTTTGTAGAAACATTTTTACTGTTTTTAAAGTATTCTTAAAATACTGAAGTTTCTTTTGTGCAGAAATAGTCTTCTTTATGAAATGTGAGATATGAAGTAGAAAATATGAATACATTTATTAAGGAAATATATGATATGAAGGAGAAAAGAGACTGACACATGTAGATCAGGTTAGTTTATCCAGTTTCTAAAGCCTGTTCTCCCACAGTTTGTATCTATGCTAGTCTGTGTTTATCCCGCTGATGTGAATAGAGGACCCCACAGAGGTCCGAGGTCATTCGTTTGTCAGGTCTCCAGAGAAGGGGCTCAGTGTATCCCCTTTTTGGGAGTCGACCAAATCTGGAGAGACCTATACTAAAAATCCTCTCTCACAAAGACATGTTGAAAAAACAATTGAGGTGTGTGTGTGTGTGTGTGTGTGTGTGTGTGTGTGGGGGGGGGGGGGGGGGGGGGGGGGGGTGTTCTTTTTATTTTTATTTTGTGTGAGAGAGGCTGTACAAGGGGGTGCTCGCATCCTGAAAGATAGAGGTGTTATTCAAACTCTGCCAGCTGGCTATTATATAACAAGATAAATGGGACACAAGCCCCGACTGACTGGGTGCATTAAGTGAAAGCCTTCTTCACCAGAGGAAAGAAAAAAGAGAGAGCAAGCAGAGAGAGCGTACCATATTAATGTGACTCTATGAATCTGTTTACAGAGTCACATTATGGTGACAGAAAGCATTTCCTCATAACATACATCATTACATTGGTTTACAGTAAGTCATTATGGTTGGGTTTAGCATTAGTCAATATAATGTCCTGTGAAGTGATGGTGGACAGCTTTGTGTGTGTGTGTGTGTGTGTGTGTGTGTGTGTGTGTGTGTGTGTGTGTGTGTGTGTGTGTGTGTGTGTGTGTGTGTGTGTGTGTGTGTGGCCCAGCCCACTGTTACAAAACATGTCCCTCAGTTCCCTTTGAGGAGGTTCTAGCTGGCAGCAGGGTCCCTGACATTAGAGTTGCTCTCTGGCCGCCTGCTGTCTGGACCATGGCTGCACAGCAGGTAAAAGTTCTGTTGGCTCTCGCCTCCCTGGGTGTCGCATCTAAACCGGACTGTAAAGAGCTGGTTAAACCTCTGGTGCTGGACAGCCACAGCCCTGTGAGTATGAGCAATCATTTGTTATGAGCTAGTCATAACAGTGATGTGTGTTAATGTGACTTGAACAACTGAGTTTTATGTTATTGCTATTGAAATTTGAAACCGTGTGACTGAAAAGCCTCTAACGACATACAGCAAATGTTTCTGATGTCCTTGGAGTTTTAAAAAGTTTCAGTCGGTCATTAACAGTTAAAACAGCACTGGTGCAGCCACGTGCATCTTTTTTTACATTAGTGATCTTCAAGCACTTTCACTGTTCTCTGCACATTAATGAATATTGTAAGTGCACAACATTATTTGTCCTCTCCCAGAACTATTGCAATAGAGCAAAATTCTTTGATTATCGTGCAGAAAATCATGATTCACAAGTAAAACACTGAATAAAAAAAAAAAAATGTGTAGGTTCTCAGTCATCCAGATCATAGTAAGTTTAAGTTTTACCTCTCATCCAAAAGGCTTCTTCAGTTCTAAAGGTTAGGTTTTTAAAAATGTAAAATAAACAAATTTGGTGCAGTTGGGAAAGGAAAGTTCAACTTAAAGTTAGAAAAGACAAAAAAAAAAGTGTGTTTTAAGAAGTTATTGGGACTATATAAGGAGATCACTGGCTCTTATCTGCTCAATTATGTTTTTTTTAATTATTTTTTCTAATTTACATTTTTTTATTCATCTGCAAAGCATAAATAAACATATTTTTTTTTATCTTAGTGTAAAGGAGTCATCTTCCTCTGGGTTAATGTTAATGTTTTTATGGGGGCTCAAATGCAATGCCTGCAGTCACAACATAGTAAAACATTAATGTAATAAAATGAGTGAAGACATCTTTTTAAAACACTTTTTTAAATCCAGTCTCTCACAGAACGCTGTTTCCTTTTGAAAAAATAAAGTAAGATCATATCTAACCCAAATAGTGAAGCCATGAGAGTGAGTCATGTGGATTTCTTTTCTCTTTCTTTGTGGGGGAAGATATATGGAAAGTGGGTGCTTCACGTGGCATCCTGGGACGATCCGGCCCTGAAGCGCGACATACTGTCGGTGAACAGCTCCTGGGTGGATGTGTCAGCTTCCTCGGAGAGCGGAGTCATCACCATCTACTGGGCCGACCGCCTGTGAGGACACTGCAAAACAATCAGTCGTGAACATGCTGACATGTTTCAGTTGAGACTTTATGTTAAAGGGTTGATTCTGATTGTTGTTGTTATCTCGATACAGAAATGAAGATAAATGCCTCCAGGGTATAGCCAACGCCACCATCTCAGGAATGACAAGTCACACCACCTGTATGTGTCTCAGGCCATTCACTCTTATTGTTGCTCTGACTGTGAGGCGTGCAGCCTGACTGCATTACTAAAGCCTGCAGTTGGTTTCATTTCATCTCTGGGGGTTATAGTCAGCATTATGAGTGCCTCAAATGTTGTTACAGATAATATCAATGGTCACACCTCCTACCATGACGGGAAGTACTATGAGACCTGCAGCGACTGCCTCCTGTCCGAAGACACCACTCTCCTCCCCGACGGCAAGTCAAAGGGACGATACTTTTTCCTGTTTAGTAAGTCATTTTTCTAACCTCCATTGATTATTTTAGTAACAGCACACAGGTTAACATTTTTCTGATATTGCTTTAAATAACATCTCTCTGTTCCTGTCTCTTTAAAAGCACGGACCGGAGCTCTGGGGCCATCTGAGTTGGAGACCTTCAAGAAGCAGGCAGAATGTCTTAAATTCCTCCCAGAGTACCACTTCACAAGCACAGGTCAGCAGTCATTTAAGCTCCCCGTCGTCCCAGCATCCTGTGTGCTCACCAAAAAATAAACTGTCCCCATTTTGTGATTTTCTCTTATATCAGATCTGTGCCCTGATGAGAAGGCAATTGCGTCACCTGCTGTCCAGAGTACAGAGAACGAGCCACCTGAGATTAAGCCGAATACACAGTAACATAGAACACAGAGTCAGCACAGTCCCGTGAACACCCAAACAAATCCACCTTAAAATGTACTAAATAATCCTGCAATGTGATCTGCGTGTGCTGTCACATAATGTTGTGCTGCAGAATAACTTTTTAATACAGCATGTTGTCTTTCCAGTTAAGAAAAATCCGTCTAAATGCCCAATTTAAATCCATTTAGTGGTATTTGTATGTAACTAGTTCCCACTGGTTGTGTGTGGTAAATAAAAACGGCTCTAACTCTTTTCCTTCTGTGTTCTAGTCATTTATTTTCTGATCACCAACTCACTGCTGTTCCCCAAAGCCTCAACAAAGACTGTTGCTGAATAACATCAGTGTTAGGGGGAGAGAAAAGATGTTAAACTCTTAAACCGTCGCCACACGGAGTCCACAAAGCCCCACAGGGAAACATCCTTCATTCTACTGCAGAAAAGCTGCTTCAGGTCCTTTTTGAAAGATTTCAACAGTCCAAGACAAGATATGGCTCTTTGCCCGAGTTCATTCAGGAGCAATGGTGTGGGCAACAGAGGGCTATTGAGCTCGCCTTTCAATGCTGAGAAGAAGGGGGAGAAAAAAGAAGAAGAAAGCTGCATGCGTGGTCATTAGGAAACCTTCTCTGGTGCATTTGGGCATGTAGAAACCCCCTCCTCCTTTTCAGTATTTGCACTTGCACAACAAGTTTTTGTGAGAAGCCCCGAGGGAAAATGAATCAGTGTTAGAAGTTTTCTGTTGCAGGTTCGGCAAACATCCCTCTGGCTGACCATGGCTCTGCCTGTTTTTGCATTTCTGCTGGCTCTCACTTCCCTCAGTGCTGCCTCTGCACCTGACTGTAAGGAGCTGGTCAAACCTTTCATGCCAGAGGACCCCAACCAGGTAAGTCACAAATGTGTTTTTCTGTCTTTTGTACAACAGTTTATTTAAACATGTAAGGACCATTTTCCTAAAAAAAAGAAAAAAAAAGAAAGAAAAAAGAAGAAGCGGATACATGTATCTTTTTTTTTTTTTGCATTGAGGTGTTTGGAAAATGGATTTATGTCATGGGAGCTGGCGACCCCAAGCAGTACCACAGTGCACTGGAGTCTCTGAAAAGCTCCTGGATAGACTTGTCTCCCACTTCCAGTGATCATATTGTGACTTTACGATGGGGAGATTATTGCTTGTGAGTTTGCTGTTTAGGCTATTTCAATATGATAAGCAGGCTCATGTATGAGTCTTCTCTGTATTAGAAGAGAAACATTTAAGTTTAGTCACACCTTCTTGTTTCTCAGTAATCGGTGCATCTCAGGGGAGGCAAATGCAACCATCTCAGGAATTGCTACCACATTTCGCAGTAAGTGAACTACAGATCGATGAATTTATCTTTATACTAACAAGCAGTGACAAAAATATCCATAATAATAGATCTTATAATAAAGAGTTCTATATAATAACCCATCACTGTGCTTTGGAAGAAAATCTGTCAGACCACAAAGGACATATCCTGCAGACTTGCTCTGACTGCCTGCTGTGGACCGACACCTTTCGAAACGGGGGCGTCACTGGTAGATACATCCTGCAGTTCAGTAAGTCCTTCACTTCTCGGCACATTTAGCCTGGGATTTAAACCAGCGTGCTCGTTTTTAAATTCTCCCGTTGCTTTCAGCGAGGACAGGAAAAATAGATCCCAAAGATGTGGAAATTTTCAAGAAACAAGTTGGGTGCTTGAACTTCCCAGAGGACTACCACAGCTACGACAGCACAACAGGTCAGCAACTACTCAAAAAAAAACCTCCAGTCATAGATCTTTACCAGACACACCAACTCGCACAAACTGCCACAAGGTGGAAATGCTGCCCCGTGAAATGTCATATGTAACTGCACCATTCTTCATCCTGCTCCCATTTGTTTCTCTTCTTTTTTTCTGCCTGTTTCAGAGCTGTGTCCTGACAACAAGGAGAGCACACAGCAATAAAGAGGAGACGAAGAGACGAACGCAACAGCATCAAAAGAAAATACAGTGTTGATACTTGTTTTGACTGATGAATGCCACAACATCAAGCGATAAATGATTTGACCTCCTTTAAATGTTTACTCATAAAACCTTTAACAGCACTGAATCATGAAAATCATGTCAAAAGCAGTTTGTGTCTTAGCACAACGCAGTTATAACTACATCATGCATGATTTTTTTTTTTTTTTTTAGAGATTAAAACTGTTTTATTAACGAGCACTAACTGTAATATCCATAATTCACTGGAAACACATACGGTACAAATATTCAAAAGAAACTGTTTAAAAAAAACATTTTTTTGCTTTTCTTACTGTGGAACAAGTCCAACATATTCCACACTGTCAAAGTGATGTCAAAGTATATCTTAAGATAACAGAAGCTAACTGTTTGCATGTAAACACTGATCCAATATGCTTATTCTGGTACAAATAAATCCAGTGCTGCCACTGGACTCTTAACTTCTGCATCAAAGCAAGTTTCAAATTTCTTTTAATCCACCTTGTGCAGTTCTACATAACAGTTCGAGCAAAGAGTGAGTCTGAAGTAGTCTGTTATAGTGTGGATGCAGTTGAAAGTCTGAACAGTTTTTCAGTGCTACTCTTCACATGTCCGTTTACTCAAGCCATCAGCCTGCTGTAATGGCTCCCCATTTCAGTCGGAACACTCTCCATCTTGCATGATCTGCTGCTCTCTGTCAGTCCACTGGTTCCTGTGCTGCGCGTCTGTGTGCTGATTGCTCTCTTTCCCAGTCGCCTGCATCTTAACAGTGCTGCCACCTGCTTCTGGCACTGAGAGGAGCCGAAGTAATAGAGGACTGGATCCAGACAGCAGCTGATGCTGCCTATGCACATGGAGAGCAGGTATGCCTGGTAGGAATTGTCACTAGACTTGTGGGCCAGTTGACAGTAGTGTACCATGAGGATGATGTTGGTGGGGGTGAAGCAGACCACAAACACTAGCAGCACAACCACAGCCATAGCCACGGCACGGGTCTTCTTGGAGCGGTTCTCTATGTTGGCTTCTGTCAGAGCCTGAATGATGCGTACATAACAGACAACAGAGAATATAAAAGGGATGAAGAAGAACACAGAGGAGTAGATAGGGAAGAAGTAAATATAGTAAGATTGTAGCTTTCCTACATCCTGCACATCGTGGCATGTGGTGATGCCCAAAGATGATAAATGTAAGGTCTGTTCTGAGGTCAGGAGGGGGAGCACTCCTCCCAGGGATAAGAGCCACATAGTAGCACACACAACTGAAGCTGTCTGAGGGCTGCGCCACGTGAGAGAGTTCATGGGGTAAACCACAGCCAGGAAACGGTCAATGCTGATGCACATCACAAGCAGTATGGAGCAGTACATGTTGCAGTGGAAGGCTGCAGTGACGGCTCTGCACATGAAGGAGCCATAGATCCAGTTGTTGCCATGATAATGGTAGGCGATCTTAAAGGGGAGGAGCAGGCCGAACAGCAGGTCAGCACAGGCCAAGTTAAGCATGTAGATCACCGCCGGCTTCTTGGGACGGATGTGGCGTACGAACATCACCATGGCAACAAGGTTAAGGGGCACGCTGATGATGAAGACAAAGATGTAAATGGTTGGGATGAGACACGTGGCCAAGCCACCCTTGAGAAATGCTTTGGTTTCCTCTGAGACAAAATAGTGCTTCTGCGGATGACGGGGGTGCATGTGGTGTCTTTTAATGGGCTCCTGCACCGACTCTGAGCCAGAGCCCCCATCATCTATGTCTGACAGATCAATGTAGTCTGCTGGCTCTGAGACCTTTACAAGCTGGCCAGAAAAAGTCCGTGGGAGGGGCGTGGAGCCTTAAAAGAGACACAAAAACAAAAAAAACAAAACAAAAATGAAGCAGGATGTAGTTAAACTGAAGGGATGTACAGCACTCTGGACACATACACCCTAAAAGCAATCTACATTTGCATTAGGAGTAGTTTGGAAAAGCAGACTTTTGGTTTTATGTGATCAGATTGTTAAATTTGTCTGGGAGGTCCAACCTCATCCTAATGCCCCACTATTAAATTAGAAAGATGCACTGTAACCTACTTAAATAAACTGTCAGATAAATTCATTACATTCATCCTTATAGTCACGTGTTAAGGTTAGAGTCTCAGTTCCCACTGACCATTACTACAATTTAAATGAATATCAGATATATATAAAATATTAGTGGACTTTTAGTGCCAAAATATTAACAGAAACATCTAATTTAACTAGAAATGTTTTTTTTAAGAAAAAAAAATTACATGAATTATCTCTGGAATTCTGATATTTACACACGTCGTCCAGTTTGCTTTCAACTCCATTACGCCACACCATTTACCCCCAACAAAATCGAAATGAGCACCAAGGAAGTGACATCACCCACACCTCTTGAAGAGCACAGTGCACAGAAAGGAACATGTCGTTATATTATCTTCCTTTTATATATTTTTGTTGTTGTTGTCAGATCACCAAGTCGGTTATATGAATAAATTAAATGTTTAGGGAAAAAAAAAAAAACAAGTGCTGAAAATATCTGAATTTTATTATGTTCTAAATGTAGTAGAGATACCACTGTTTGCTGAATACTGCAACTATCAACCAAAAACTTGTCAATCCTGTTGCTATTAACCCTGCTGCGTTTTTTTTTTTTTTTTTTTTGTAACTGTAACTGGGTTGAATGATTAAAGGTGGTAAATACAGCCATTCCTTCATGCACAGTGTGATCTAGTTGAAGTAATTGCTTAAACAGATCCTACATTTATTTTTGGGGGGAGATACAAATTGAAACCCCAACAGAATGCAAGGCTGTGCAAACTGTAGTCATCATTGTCTTAAATGAAAGTTTAAGAAAAATTACTTACCATTTTCTGATGGGAATGCTGAGTTTGGAAGATAAAATACAAACAAGCCAATTAAAATGTGATTCATGGCTTTACTGTGTATCCTCCAAATGTGTTAACGGGAAAGTGGAAATGATCCGTTTGCCAGAGGAGTTGCTGAAGGATCAGTTTTTACAGACAGGAAACTCCACCTCCTCTTTTCTGTGCATTTCCTCCCATTTAACAGAAATACACTGATCAAGCATAACTATGACCATCTGCCTAATATTGCGTTGGTCCCTCTTTTGCTGCCAAATGTTGGATACTACTACGTGGAAGAAAATGAATGGATGCATAATGAGGAAAAGAAAGAGGTTTTAGATGTGCAATTTATTATCAACATTATTTTAGCATTAGAAGTCAATTATATAGCAACAACTACACATAAAAATACGTCAACTGTAGCTTTTAAAATGTTCAAATGTTTTATTAATTAAAATAACTTTCTTTAAATTCTTTAATTAAAAAGGCACTTTAGTATTACATACAGCGATGTAAGACAGCTGGAAGTTGCTGCATTGTTCCATTTCTGAAATAAGACCCATAGCCTTCAGGTTTCTCAACAAGCCTCCTCACATCTTTAACACATGGAAGTGACCACCACTACAGTTCAATTCTTAAAAATACATTACATTTACAATCACCATGTGGAAAGATACAGCAATATAAAGTGGACGATAACATTTCATTTTGGTGTGATCCATCAAATTATAAGCAGTGGAAACAAAACTCGACACCATGTGATGTTTCGTGTTCTACAAACAGTTCTGTCAAAAGGCACAACCGGGTTTCTCCCACCGCCGTTTCTCGCTCTCTTTTTTTCATTTTCCATAGAACTTCTTGTTCAGGAGGAAGATGAGTAAATTGACGTTCACTTTAGCTTTGTCAAACATTTTCATGACAGCCACGCCTTCGTACTGCAGCTGAAGGAGATCCTGCCAACATCAAACAAACCGGCTTGTTAACGTGCTGTTGCTGCAGATACGGCACACACATTTTAGTTTAGCCTGGGCTAGGGGTGTGCAATATTGACAAAAAATAATATCTCGATATTTTCTGTAATTTTTTCAATAACGATAATAAACGATATTTTGCATTATTTAAAAATGTGTTCATACAAGAAGTGCAAGCTGGTAAAATATAAGACTTAAATCAGTGTTTTTGTTAACTTATTTTATTTAACCTTTATTTAACCAGGAAAAACACATTGAGATTAATGTCTCTTTTTCAAAAGTGTCCTGGGCATGACAAATGTAAATAGAAAAAACTTCAGCAAGTTTTTCAAAAGCAATCGCTCAATACGGAAGACTTGACAGAAAGAAAAAAAAGTTTGCTGAGCGTGTTTTGCCAGACACCTTAACTGATTTAGGTTTGGTTTAACAGCGGGTTCCCTAAACTTTTCATAGTCCTCATAATCGCTGATGATGGAACAGGTTAGTTGTCGAGCTGTCTGCTTTCTTTTTCTGCAAACTGCAAACCACCTCCTCGCCTAGGAATTAAGGCGGTAGATTGCGAGGTTGGCGATGTCTGAATTTCAGCCTATACTAAAGCATAAAGTAGTGAACGCGTAGAGCCGAGGGGTTTGATTGTTTTTTTCCTCATTAGTATACTGAATGTCAGCTTGCACATTGTTAACACGGAAATTGCGATATTATCGTAGACAATATATATCGCACACCCCTAGCCTGGGCTGTTCTGTAAAGCCACATTCACACACTGCCCACTGTTTATCTGATTATTTTTTTCATATTAAATACATCATTAAGCTCTTACTAAAGTCAGACTTGGACAGTACTGGCCTACTTCCATAATTCCTGCCAGTAAGTCCATAGAAAAGAACAGGAAATTTAATAATTTGTCACCAAGGTTGAATGTTGGCAAGTGAGCTTCCTGAAGGGAAATGTTTACCTGGAAATGAAGCTGGACTTTTTCCATCTCAACCCCCATAAACCTGGCTTTCACCTCAAAGTCTCCAACTTCCTCAGTGGGAGAAATGTCAAACATAACATTTTTGAACCTGAGAGATAACAGAAACAATAAGAGTGAGAACACAGGACACACAAGGGGACAGGAAAGTCTGAAATTATAGCTGACACTCCCAATGAGACTTGAACTCTGTGTTATTAGCTGATTAGTCTAAATGTTAAGTATCTTCATACGTTTTGCCATTTAGACACAGCTGTTCTTCCTATCTGACACAGCCTGGGTAAAGAGTTATGGTAATGACTGTAAGACGGGCCACACAAAGACATCATCATACTGAGTAATACTAGTCTATAGTCTATAATGCTTCAATGGCCGCTTTGACAGACTGAATACAGACACTGCCATCAAACCCCTGCCACCACCAGTGCTCAACCTCACTAATCTGAATAACAGACCCCAAAATGTCAGACTGGGCAACTAAAGGCTGAGTCCCATTTTATACGCCTCATTTACCCATGACTGCATAGCCACCCATGTGTCCAACATTATCATTACATTTGTGAATGACACCAAAGCTGTAGTCCAGATACAATGACATTGAGGCAGCCTATAGAGCAGAGATCCAACATTTGCTGACATGGTGCTCTAACAACAATATTAACCTTAATGTTAAAAAGATCAAAAACTGATGGTGGATTGCAGGAAGTCCAACAAAGGTAGACACAACCTCATATTCATAAATGGTGCTGAAGTTGAGCATTGAGCAGGTAACAAGCTTTAAGTTCCTTGGTGTCATTGATTACATGGTCTCTAAATATCTCATCTCTGATAAAGAAGATCCAACAATGCCTCCACTTTCTGAGAAGGTTAAAAAGGGCCCATGTGACACAAAAACAGGTTGCTACTTTCTATTGCTGGTCTGTACAAAGCATTATAACATCATGGATAACAGTGTGGTAGAGTAGCTGCACTATGGCTGACCAAGGGGCCCAGCTATCTGTCAAAAGCATCTACCTAATATGCTGCATCTGGCATAGACATAACGTCACCCGTGACCCCGCGCACCCTCGCAATAGTCTGTTTGATCCCCTGCCAAGTAGGAAATGTGTCTCAGTGTCTCAGCGCTTGCATTACAAGACTTTGACAGAGCAAGAGGTGAACAACTGAACTCACTGGTTTGTCTGAAGGCCCTCTATCTCCAGAATGACTCCCTTCTCATGCAGTTTTGCTGCAGTGTACTTCAGAGACTGGGGCTTCCACTTCTTACTGCCCTTATCATCTCCTTTGCCGTCCAGTTTTATAGATCTGCGCGAATTCCTGGACCACACAAATGCACAGGGGGACATGCGTCATGTAAAAGCACAAGATACCAATCAATCATCAACTCAATTAAGATACAACTCACTTCCGGTTCAGGTTATCCAGGCAAGTCTTTATGTAGGCATCATAGTAGTTCATCTGGTCCTGGTAGAAGGCAGTTTTTGAATTGAGTGCTGTCAGTGTCTGCTGGAGCTTCACAAGCTCGGCCTTCCTCCTCTGTCTGTAGCGTCTTTGGTAGCGGATGTCCTGAAAAGAAGAAAAAAAAAAAATTTAAATGCAGGTTTTAGGTGCATTTCACAAATTCAGAACCTGAACAGACTTTGAAGTTAGCACTGAAAATCCACATCTTTACTGGGGAAAAAAGCTCCTTATAAACCTTTGATATGTCATTGATGAGGTCCTGGTATTTGTTACTCGCAGTGACAAGGCCAGCCTGCTCCAGGTTACGAAGGTTCCTAAGAATCTTCCTCTTCTTCTGCTCGAGCGGTAGCTGACTGTCCTCAAATACCGCCGGGCTGCTCTTCAGACCCTCCGGTGTTTGGGCATCTTGGACAGCCCTGCGCTGTACAATCTTAGTATGCTCTGACTC
Organism: Archocentrus centrarchus; assembly: GCF_007364275.1. NCBI lineage: Eukaryota > Metazoa > Chordata > Actinopteri > Cichliformes > Cichlidae > Archocentrus > Archocentrus centrarchus. The sequence goes on along the minus strand of NC_044354.1, from coordinate 15,879,392 downwards.
CTTCAGAAATCAGTCATATATGAAGTAAAACAATTAGTAAGTACAATATGATGCAAAGAAAGTAAAATAAAAAATTTAATGCATATAACTCCTGTGATGAAATTAGCTGATGGGTACAGTATATAGAGAAGGAAAAACAAGGTGTGAAAAATATATTACCTGTGTTGCGGTGGCTGGGGTCTCAAGAATTTCAGGCAACGCCTCTCCATGTTGGATCCGAATCACATCCACAATTAGTTTTTTTGTCCTGATGCACACACACAGATCAGCTGTGAGATGTGGGTCTCTCTTTTGCTTTATTTCAGGTCACCAAAGCCAAAAATATGAGGTTACATTTATCTAACTTACTGGTGGCTGGTAACCAGATATGTAATTGACGGCTACCACTAAGTATAATGTCTCAGCAGAAATGAATAAGAGTTTCCACCTTTAACCAGAAAACCTAAAGAAATAATAAATATCACTAGAACACACACACCAACATTTTATTCTAACACTCTCTTTTAACTTTAACTTCTGGCTCTATAGGGACTGTTATGTATGATAAATGCATCAGTATAGGCCAAAAATGTTTATCCCCATCAATAAAATTATATACATTATCCAAAGGAGCGATAGTTTGACTGCCAAACCATTATTAGTATTGCATGAAAATACAAACAAATTTAGATAGCACATTTTCTGCACCATCATTTGTTGCATTAACCGAGAACTGTGTCAGAAAACAAGGACGAGACCAGCACTGCGTTGGAGGCAAGATAAGCCAGACTACAAAACCCCTTCCTTTGGAACAGGATATGATTAGAAGAACAGGAAAAACAACAAAGATATGCAACTGAATGATAGCCACAAAGAAACACGCAATGTGTCAAGAAGGATTAAGTGCAGTGCATCATACAGCAGTTGTAGCAATCCCAAACTCTATATTGAGAACTTCTGAATAAGTGTGATTCAGTGTCAAAGTGTTGCATCCAATACCCATTACAGGGCCAAACACCTGAATCCTGAGCATTAAAGTGTGTTATTGGACACACAGGCTTTGCTGTTTTGCTCGGCGTCCTCTAGCGACAACCTTACTTTGTACTGAGAGTCTTCAAGTCTCTGTCATCTCCTTCCAGCAGCTCAAACTTGCTGGTCAGAGTGAGGGAGATCTCAGTCTTCGCCAGCTGGCTCAGAGCACTCTCTCTGTTTGGATCATCTGGGTCAACAGCTCCTTCACCTGAAATACAGCAGCACAGATTATACAATGATTTCATTTCAGTCAACCGATGATTAACTTGAGATTAATCAAAATAAAAGTTTACTTGACCGTACCGAGCAATGTCTCTACATCGGGCACGTCTCCGAGGTCCTGCAGGAGCTCATGCAGCAAGTCATTGCGGTCTGGAGATATGGCCTCCAGATGCTCCAAAAGCAGCTGAACAAATACACATTTGATTGATCATATTAAAAGTTTAAATGTTCACAGTAAAATTAGTCATTGAACATACTGTGACATTGACATGAACCTTGATAGATTTACCCACAAACAAGCAGCAGAACCAGTTTCTAGCAAACAGCTCTTTTGGTCCTCTTGCATAAACTCTTGGATAATTTTATTAGTTATTATCAGTGCTTTAATACATATTACAAGTATGAAATACTCACTATGTATGGCTCATAACACCCAGCTCAGGCCTACGGTACATATAAAACAATAGATCTATTTGTAGGTAAAAACTATGTCCCCTTCTCAGCTGTGCTTTTGTTTTTTTGAACTACTGTAGTGTAAGAAACAAAATTTTAAGGAACATCCATCATCTTCATTTATACAGAAGACAAGAGGACACAGCTGGCTAGAGCCTACTGACACCATCACCACTACCCCCCTTTCCAAGGAAGTGTTCTGGAAATAACGAAAGGAAACAGGATGTCAAGTCAGTTAAGTGGTGATGATGATAAAGGGACAATAGAATATATATATAACAAAAGGACAGTGAGAAATGTAACTTTAACTAGTATGTCTATTTTCAGGTGTATGTGAGATGGTGAGCTAAGAATAGGAGCTGTATTAAAAGAACATTAAAGAAGAAATCTTCAAATTTGACTTGGTGTGAACAAAATCTAAAACCCCACTAAATCTAATATGAGTGGAATATTTGTAATAGTATTACTGCTACTAGAAAAAGTAAGAAATAAATTAGTCAAAAAAAATTTTATGTAAATTTAGGTTTCCAACACAAATTTGGAGGATGTACGAGCATGCAAGAGAGGAGCATGGAGACACAGGATAAATCATTTAAGCATGAATCATAATGTGGGGATTTTGTAGGCTGAGTCACTTAAATTATATCCTCAGTAGGTGTCATACATTTGTAGAAATCATTTTATTATTTTGCTTCAGTTTACCGAGTGTGTGTTGATGATCTCCTCTATTGATATGTAGATGATGGGTTTGCTTAAGGTCACCATATCAGAGTATTCATCAATATTAAACTTCTCCTCGGGTTCGGGAACGTCGCATGCTGACTGGAAAAATAACCTGGACAGAAAGCAGTTGTTAGCAGTTCTCTGTCTTTGAGAGCATAAACAAGAATCTCACTGAAGTTTTATCAAATTGCTTAACTTCCTGTGATGTGCTGGGTACTTTTCCCTCAGCAAGGTTAACAGTTCATACTGACCTTTTCCAGTAAATGGAGTGTGATTTATCTGGATTTTCAGTAATGATGAGTCAGACACAAAGTGAGGCAGATAACAGAACATAGCGGCCCACCCTCTCTCATTTAGTTTGTTCAAGTCAGTCTGGAATTCAATTGATTTTGCAGACACACATCTCCAAACTGCTGATACAGCACATTAGGCTGCGTCTACTGCCAGGATTGCCTCTGCTCCCACCATGTCAGCTTAACTTCCTTAGCAAAACATGTTCTTCAACTGGGTTTACCACTCTTTGTTATTGGAAAGAAAATTCTTCTTCCTCTATTTCACTTTTATCATGTTGTATTTGATCAAAAGCTCATCATATTATCAATGCTAGACAAATCAAAGCACAGATTTGTGCTAGCTATTCCATTTCGTCTTTCTTACCTAAACTTCTCATATGTCTGCGATATGTAGTTGTTCATCGGTGTCATATGTGCATTCTCGCCCTCAAACAGCTTATTGGCAGCAGCGTGCTGGAGCATCTTTGCCACCGATCCCAGGTTACGACGCTGGTCTTGATGAAGCTGCCCTCCTGCTGACATGTCGATGATGTCAAAGCCATCAGGGGCCACAATGGCCGGGTTCATGTAGCGGTAGTACAGCAGGTTGCCTACAATCTGATATATAAAAATGACACTTCACCTCAGCATAATCATGATAATAAAATTCAGACAAAACCATGCATGACTATGAAAAATACACATACACACACACACACACACACACACACACACACACACACACACACACACCCTTATACCTTCAACAGCTCATCTTCTGAGGCATCTGGAAACCTTTCATGGAGGCTGTTCTTCAGAACTTTAGCTATGTATCTCATGCCATAACTACATGCAAAACACAAAGCATTGATGGGACATGAAGCACAAAACAACATGCATCCATATACTACCTGGCAAAAACAAGCTCATAATAAGGAATGTATTTGATGCGTCAATATCTGCATTAATGACTGCAACTATTGATGGTTTTCAGTGTGTTTTTACTTTTTCATTAGCAATTTAAATGCTATCGCAGCACCATCTAGTGGTACTGTATATACACTCGAGACTGTGAAGATTGTACTGTGTGTGACAGGAGTCCTGCCAAAGTAACCCAGTTTTGTGACTGGAACATAAATGTCAAACAACTGGCCAGATGAGTGCTTGCACCACAGCAAAAATGAATGACAAATGCTTAACGGGAGACAAGAAAATAACCTAAAACTAAAATCATAGCATGAAAGAGGACATTTAAACAGTTCAATACAAAAAAGGAAAATACAGGGAACTAACCAACAGGGGAAACTTGTCACAGAGCACACAAAGGAAATTGGACATTGACACTTCACAGCTCCTAAAACTTACGGGAGATTATCCAGTGAGGACACAATGGAGTTCAAGACCTTATCTGTAGCAGAACGCAGTGCCTGACTGGATGCCTGCAGCCTGTTGCGTACTTCCTCATGTGACATGGCCTGCTCAGGAGTCACTTCATAAGGCAGCTTGCTGAGGGGCAGCAGAAGTATGCATGTGTGAAGTTCACTGCTTTCAATTGACTGACATGAATTTTAAATGCTGGACATCAGAATTCAGTTATTACAGCACACCAATTCTGTTCAGACAGCTGAGATTTCAAATTAGTGATAAAAACAAATCTTAAATACTAAAAAAAAAAAAAAAAAAAAAAAAAAAAAAAAAAGCAACAAGTGTGGACACAACTGATAACACATAATAACTAACTATGCTGGCAGTATTTTCACTAATTTGACTGCCACTACCTGGCCTCTCCAGTAGCAGTTTCCAGCTGGTTGACCCAGGCTTTGTACACATCCACAGGGTTGGTGTTGATGCCCAAACTCTTGTCCTCGATGATGTCTTTGACGACTGGAGCCAACAGCTGCCTGAGGGTGTTGTGACCACGTGCGCCTCTGTTGAAGCTCACCACCATCTTGATGACTGTTGGATTACCTGTCACTATGTCTTGGATCTGGTCTACCTTAGAACTGAGATAAGAGAAGACGGTAAAGGATCTTACAGGCACTTATTTACTGTTAGTAGTATATTTGAGTAAAAAAAAGTGTAAACTGGGTACAGTGAACTTTAATGTACCATATTGTACAGAGCTGCAATACTCACTTGATTTCCTCTTCTAGAGCAGTCTTGAAGAGTTTGAGCAGCAGGTATTCCTCTCTCTGGTTAGAGGCATAGTTGTACAGTGTGAAGATGACGGTGTCCATAAACTTAGTGGACTTGTTTTGGGGCATCTGGAAGATCAGCTTAGCCAGGTAGGATGGATTGGTCTAAAGAAAATAGAAGAGAACCAGAGCATGGCATTATGTGACTAGAAATGGCACTGGACAAGTTCATTTAAAGCTGATGAGGTAGAGTAATGCTTCTTTTCCACTGACTTGGTGACAGTACCAAGTCAGTGAAAAAGGCAAGTTTAGTGCCTTCTAAGAACCAGCCCGTATTTCTGACTTTAGTACCAAATCCAGAAGTTTGGGTGACTTCTTCAGGAAGAAAAACATGGTGGATGAAATATGTGAACTGCATCCCTTTCACAGCCTCTGATGTCACTGGTTCCAACTGTGGGTCCAGCAATATGTTGATGCCCTGTTGGTGCCAGCTTTTTGGCCAGTCTTTTACAGTGGAAATGCTTGGACTGGTTCTAGATTAGGCAACAGGTCAGTGGTAAAGAAGTTAGACACCCATTTTTTAATACCTGTAGTAGGTAAAAGAGATGTTGGAAGGCCTCGAGCTTTCTTCTTTTGCCTTTACTTAGGCCTTTAATGCCAAGTCTGTCTCCTGCCATCGGGTCATCTTTACTCGCTTTATTTTTCTTGCTCTTCATTTTCTTATTATGGGACACAACATCCTTTTCAAGGAAAAAACAACCGTTAAATAGGAATCCAAATATGGCTAGATAAAGAATAAAGAAACTTTTTGAGGTTTTAGTCATTAGACCATCAGACTACAAATGATCTCAAGCATTTTACTGACTTTCCTTTTTTCTGGCACATATAAATTAAAGGGAGTGGTAACCTGCAGGGTGATCCTGTTCTTCACTAGCAGTCCAATCTTTATGTCCATTAGGTTCAAGTCTTTCTCCATCTGTTGATTGGAGCGAATCTTTGTGACTACTTCCTCCCTAAGTTGTGTCATTTCCTGCTCTTCCTGTAAATCCAGGGGGCTCTGCTCCAACAAGTGGACAAACTTGCGCACCACTGACAACGGAGGATCCTTGGCTCCAGCTGAGATTTGACACAAAATTAAGTCAACAAGAGATACAATCTGCAGATGTAAATACCACCCCACCCCCCACCCCCGCAATCACATATTGCATTTATATTATGGCTCATCAGTACAGACAAAAATCATATGACACAGTATTTTCAGCCTAAATATTTACATAAACACATACATCAGAATACTGAGCTATATTTTTATATTCACACTGAGTAAAGCTGGGGGGGGGGGGGGGGGGGGGGGGGGGTTAGCAGCTCAATACTACTGAAAAATGTGAGCAGTCACATGCGTCACAATCTTCTAAAACTAGCAAAACATGAATTTAATGTTGTGATGACTCAGCTCTAAATGAGTAAAAAAGATGCCTTTTTTGACTCACTTAGTGTTCTGTAGTCCTCTCTGGCTTTGTTGGCCTTTAGAAAAGCTTGGATTTTCACAATTTCTTTTTCCTAAACACAAAGACAAATCTGAGTCTTATGAAGCATGAAAACAAACAACACAAATCCAAAGACTGCACCTTGGTGATGCTGATGAAGTATTACTCACATGATCTTTGAAGTACTGTAGCCTCCGACTGTACTCACGTTTTGCTTTCCACATCTTTACAATAGATTGGATCTAAATAAATAAGAATTTACTTCTCAGGTGTTTGATAATGCAGCTATGTTACTGATGCTAGGTACAAGTTAACTGATAAGTGTTACAAATCCCAGTTAACATTCTCCTGTTTTAGTTCATCATTAATAAATATAAAAAAAATAAAATAAATTCACCTTGACAACAGAAGAAACATTTTTCTGAAGCAAATTCATCCTTTCTTTATACTCTTTCCTCTGTTTGTAACCTTTCCAGCAAGCCTGCAAAACAAAGGAAATTAAGACAACATATACATGCAACAGAATATTTGATATCAGTGTCACCACAGAGTAGTTAACACTGATTATTTATTTATTGCTGCAATAACTCTTCGATGTCAGTAAAGCTTATTATGTAACTGATCACTAAATACACTTCATAGTAGTGCCATAAACCACCTGCAGTTTGACAACATGTGGTTCTTGTTGATGTAGATACTCCATTCTCTGCGCATGCTTCTTCCTGACCAGGTAACCTCTGATTCTTGCCTGCAGCATGGTCACAAAGGACTCATTGGCCAGCCAAAGTTGTTCCCTGTTATACTCTGCAGTCACACAGCTGACAACATTCTGAGGAAAAAACCAAGTGAACCCCACAACAGTGTTTAGATGTAGTGCATTTATAAAACAAATCTCACTGAAACTGTTAATCTAAAAATAAAATTAACCCCATCACTGGGATGTTAAGTGTTACTAAAACTTGATAAAATGGAGCAGTACCTGGATTTCTTCTTTACTGAGATGGCCACTATTGTGCTCAAACTCTTCAGGCTCCTCCCATGTGCCCTCTCCAGTTTGCAGGTTATAGAAATAGTCATATCTGTCCTTGATGCAGTGTTTTACCCACACACTATCAGTGCTGCCTGGAAGAAAGCAGAAAGTGCTCCTTTAAACACAGTAAGGCTGATACCAACTCTCAACTTCTCACCAGATATTCATGAGTTTCTGGAACAGAAAGCATACTTGCATAGATGTAAATCCCGTTACCTTTAACAGCACCGTCTCTTTGTCTCTGCAAAAGTTCAGCTTGGTATGTGTCGGTACATTCAGGAAGAACTGCTCTCAGTCCTGCAGTGGGAGCCTGCAAAGCCTGCAGTGTATTCTGGGAGTCCCCCTCACCCACCATCCTGTTAATATAAGCTACTGCTCCAGCCACTATCAATCCAAAGCAAAAAGATTTATTTAGAAGTATTAAAATGAAAAAATAATGCAGGATGGCATAATAACAGGACCAGCATGCAAACTGCTCTGTACATAAAATCTACATAATATTGTAGTGTACAGAAGCATAATGTACAAAATAAAATATGTATTTTTTTACATGGAAAATATTTTATAACTAATTTAAATGTAACAACATGCAACAAAATTACTGTTATTTCAATGTCAAATCAGCTAGACAATGTCCACATCTGCCTCGGTAAAGCACACTTGTCATTTGTCAAGAGTATCTATAAGGCACTGAGGCAGTGCGGGAGCTCTGAATATTAATTTAAGGGTTCCAGCAATCTATAGGCCCATCACATGATAAGAATTAATCAGGCTTTAAGAAAACATACATGTGAGAGCCTCCTCTTCATCCTGGTTAGCGGTCAGTATGGCCTCTTGGATTTGGTCCCACCACAGCACTGCGGATTCATCACCGGAGCTCTACAATCAGGAAAAATAATAAAGAAATAAGATCATTTATCTTCATTACAGAATGAAGGCCAAACTAAAACTCAGTCACACAAGGCATTAGTACTAGCTTGATATTAATTTCTAAAATATTTAAAGCAATCTAAGTCAAAACAGTGTGCAAGACTGGAAAATGTTTTAGTTACAGTACATGTACAGTATGCAAATTCAAGCTCGGATTATGGAATTATTTAATAGAGATACTGATGACATAGTAAACTAGTGCTGCAACCATTTCCTAACCCACCACTTAAAACAATCACCTCAATCTCAAAGACAGACCCAGGCAGTGTAACGTCACAACAAGCTCACAGCATGTTTATTCAGCTTGATCGTTATGTTTGGTCTTAGGCTAATTTTAGACAACTTCAAAGGGTGTGAGGTGCACCCTCGTCCACAAGGCTATCAGGAAGGAAGCTGCTATTTACAACACAAACAACAAAAAACTGAAGCAGTCGATCACTAATGCCCTTCTTAATATCTGTTTCAGATGCTCCTCATATATTGAGAGTGTCAGGAGAGGTAATGCGTCATATTATAAAAGACGATTTCCTTTTTCTAGAGTGAGTGTGTGTGTAAACCAGAAAGATATCACTGAAGCAGAAGACAGGAAAAAGGAAAAATTATCCTGGGTAACCAACTTTGCTAAAATACCATCTTCAGCAACAGAATTCCATGACCTGGCTGACAAACACTAAGACACCATTTAGTGTTTGTCAGCCAGGTCATACTTTAATTAACCAAACTCCTTGGAAAATTAAACCTAACATAAACATTACTGTAAACAATTAAGTAGTTTCCCTCCCACCCCAATGAGTCAGAGGGCTGTGACTGACGCAGACAGAAGGGAATTCAGTTGTCAAGCCTGGGCAGGAAACACTTTCATATACACTGCTAGGAAGCTGGGGCTCACACCATTATCAGCTCTACTGTTGCACTGAAGAGATGCAAAACAGAAACGTTTTACCAGTGGAGAACTCCTGAAAAGAAGCAGAACTAAGAGGGCTGGAGCCAAATTAACTGGAAAATCCTGGAATATCAACTTAAGGGTGACATGGTCGACTTTGTGCCAGGACTGCTCATTTGTTTGATGGCAGTGCAGAGCAATCAGCATGAGGGTAAGTTTATTAAGATAAGACTTTACCAGAAGGAGAACTATGTTAATTTTTTAATTAAACAAAAAAATTCTTAAACATTTTTGAAAATGTCATTTTGATACATGCCAATTGAAAAAGTGCTTCTTTCCTAATACAGACTCACAAAACAGAAGGCTTTTTTTTTTTTTTTTTTTTTTTTAAACTTAAGAAAATTTTTTGAACACAAGGAAATAAAAAGATCTCTGCATGACAGTTGGTTCAAAGGTGTAAAAACTGTTTTTTTGCTCATTACAGGAAACAAAACTGGGACCGAATTTCAACCTGGACCAAGGACCTTTAAGGCGTCAGCATGTGAACTGAATTATACAGACTCATGTTTGCATGTGAAGCCAGAGGACCCAGTGAAAGCCTATATCACAGGGGTGCTCAGCACCTGGGTCATACCTTCGTCATACATCCTGTCTATGTTGGTGGGTATCCCCTCCAATGCCTACATTCTGGGCTTTCTCAGAGTCAGACTCAGAGCACGGTCCTTTTCCACTGTAGTTCTTCAGCTGAACCTGGCGCTGTCGGACCTGCTGCTCCTGCTTTCTCTTGCACTGCGTGCTCACTACCACTTCAATGGGAACAACTGGATATTTGGGGAAAACTCCTGCCGGCTAATTACAGCTTTGTTTTATGGCAACGTTTATTGTTCAGCTCAGACCATCGCATGCATCAGTCTAAAGAGCTACCTGGCTGTGGCCAAACCATTCTTATACAGGAGGCTTGCTACGACTACACTCACAGTGTGGACATGTTTGGTTATATGGTTCCTGTTTGGGGCTGCTGTTGTGCCTGAGCTGCTTGTCAGGCAGAGTTACAACATCACCCAGCTGGGGATCACAACATGTCATGATTTACTTCCCCTAGAGGAAAAATCCCATTCCCCTCTGGTGTCATATAGGTTGATGCTTATTTGTCTGGGCTTTATAATGCCCTTCCTCTTTTGTATCTATGCCCATATGGCTGTGATTTACCATCTAGGACAAAGTGCTTGTGACTGGAGGCCATTTATCAGGGTCAGCACTCTGGTTTTCATCATCTTTTTGATGTGCTTCTTGCCCAGCGGCGTCCTGCATATGGCCCACTACATCCGCCTGCTTTCCAGCGGGGACGATGGTCTGTATGGATACTTTAGAGTAGCCGTGTGTCTCTGCTGTTTCCACAGTTGTCTCGATCCCTTCCTGTGTATGCTTATTTCCAGGACTGCAGCTTCAGAACTACAATTTATTTCTCTTCGTGAGATATCTGAGAGACCAGCAGTTATGACGTGACTCTGGATGTACATACAAAAAATTGTGGAATTAACAGGGTCAACATTAGGGTTTATCTACGTTACGTCCAAAGCAACATTTCAGACCCAGAAACTTTTAATGTGGTCACAGAGTGTTGTTTGTTTCCATGTATAATAAAACTACAGTCTATTTGTGTCCTGTTTTGTTCTTTTCATTAAAATTAGATAAACATTCACACCTAAGGGGTAATTCACAATCACCAGTTAACCTATCCACACTAACTGCATGTCTTCGGACTGTAGGAGGAAACCGGAATAGCCGGAGAAAGCCCACAAAAAACACAGGAAGAACATGCAAACTCCACACAGAAAGACCCCAGCCAGATGGTGGATTCAAACCATGCTGCCGACAAAGTTACGTCACGTGGTTTAAAATAACAATTCATTCAGCTGTAAAGATATTTCCATATTTGCAATATCTAGATGTGGATGGTGCAAGCACATTTTTTCTACTCAAATTCTGAATAAAGAAATGTCCATTTACCTGGCAGAGATGCTGTTTGGTATTTTGTAGGACATCATGGTAGTGTCTGGCTGTGGCTGGGTTCACCCCTGTCAACTTGGCTGTAGAGAGGAGCAGAGCTGTAAGCGTCTGCTTGTGATCTCCTGAGTTAAGTGCCTCATTGATCTCAGCTATGGCTATGATACCTGTAGTTGGAGGACACACACACAAAAAAAAAAGAAAAAACAAGAGCACAGATTGTGTTTCATTTACGTGAGTAAATTCTTAGTGTAGTGGCCAAAATAAACCTCTTTCATTTGTTTTATAGCTGAAGAGCAACTTAGAGGTTGAATTTTTACCAAATGTATACTTAATATTTCTTAGAATTTTTTTTATTTGAAAAGGTAATTTGAGAAATTTAGTATTTTGAGCACTTTCACTACTAAGCTTTAGGCAGCCATGTGCGCCTGTGTAGTAGTAGGTCATATTGAGTCTGAATTTAGAAATATGGTAAAATATTTAGTTTAAGCACATTGTTTGATTTTTAAAAAATACAATTGAGATTGGATGTAATATCTTAGCCCTGACTCTGTGACACACTGTGACAACCGATATGGTTCTTTCAGCAGACAAAAGCACTTTAGTTAAGCAATCACCAGCAGCTTCAGGTTTTGGTGCAGGCATAAGTAATGATCACACATCTGTCTGAAGTGGACATGTCTATGAGCGTCCACAAAAGTTATCTCTGTCCACGCAAAACATGTCATCTTATGTTACACAACACAAAATGACTAATCCCAGTTAATCCTTGTGGATTAGTTATTGTTGCAACAAGTATCAGTACCCCTGCCTTTATTAAACAGCCAGTTCTAGATTTGTTATTTCCCCAATATGTCCTTGTAAACTTTACAGTACTGTTATGTAACACAATGTTAACTATCAAACCAAGAAACCTGCCCAGGTCTCCACTTGATCTCCTCACATCACAAATATGTTTCTTGCTGATGGGCTTTATTTAACTTAATGCTTTTATGCTGCTGGTCTCTCAGACACCTATCAGGGTCATAAATATAAACTTGGGTCATTAATATGCTTATTACTATGTTTTTGACCTAATGGTTCTTAAACTGTTGTTCCTGCTCTGTTGTATCATCATGAGCAAGTCGTGTTATTTAGTTTGGGCATTTAAGCCTAAATAGATTTCCTATCAATCTGATTCAATTACATTTTATTTCTATAACACCAGTTCAAAACAGCTGTCCCTATGTGCTATATATTACAAGGTCAATGAACTCTTTGGGGTCTCCAAACTGCATCACAAACTGATTAGTTGCACAAGACAAAACACTTCCTACTGTATAACATGTAAACCAGAACCGGAAACCTGCAAGACGTTCTTACGTTCATGCTCTTCTTGGACCTGAACGTTCACTGTGTCGATGCATTTCTGAACATCATTCCAGGTGAGAAACTCTTGGCCCGTGGAAAGTGCCTCAGCTCGCTCTTTGATAAGCATGTCAGCATACCTGAAGAAAAGAGTCAAAGAGATTTGAGAAGTTTTAGTACCGTATTTTTCGGGCTATAAGGCACACTTAGAATCCTTAAATTTTCTCAAAAATCGGCAGTGCGCCTTATAATCCGGTGCACCTTATGTATGAATTCTTGTTGTGCTTACTGACCTTGAACCAATTTTATGTGGTACACTGCACTCAAAAATCTTTCAAAATGTTTTAGTGGTACTTTGTTAAGGGACGGTTAACAAATATGGACATTTTCCAGAACGTACAAAGCGTACAACAGGGGGGAGGGGGGTAACATAGTTGAGCGCTGCCGTCTGACCGCCGATGGCTGAGGCATCCACACCACAGCACCATTGCGTGGTCTGCAGCGATATGGCCTCAGGTCTGGCAGATCAGTTCAAAGGCCTCATTGAATTCTCTATAACAGCCCATCATCGATTCACAAAATGACTCTACTGACGATATTAGACGCAAAAAAGCTGTGAGTGCGGCGCAGCAGGTGTGGAAAGCAGCCAAAGCCGCCGGAGATAAATTCAACAATTAGTGGAAGCATTGTTCAAAAAATGTAAAGTGTACACAGTAAACTGCAGAAAACTATGATGGATTTTATTCTACATGTTCCTGGCCTATTTTCATCTATGCTGGCCCGTATATTTGTGCGTAATCTGGTGATCGGCGGCCGGCACTGTTGCCAGCTTCTGTGCAACAAAACTGGCTGTTGGCGGTCTCAAAAATCACTACAAGTAGCTTAAAGGGTGAATCAAGGTCCGGGGGTGTGTGTGTTGTCCCCCTCGGTGCCAAAGAGAGGGCCGGGCGATGCCACAGTGTATGAAGGGACGCAGTACGAGCGCTGTATGTACACAAAACACGGTGACAGCGGAGTTTTCAGGTTTCCGGTGTCAAAAAGTGATTTCCTTTTTTTTTTTTTTTTTTTTTTTTTAATGTTTTTTCTTTGCTTATATGGGTAAATATACTGGTGCACAGGATCTGTGAAGGGCTTCTATACAAAATGAAGAAATGACTTGTTTTTACCCACATTAATAAAGAATATATTGTAGCATCTGTTAAGATGTTGAAGAAGATGCGAGAGATTGCCAGTTTCCCTTTTATTAACAATTAAATGGTTGCTGTGTGCAGCAACCAAAACAAAACAGTAACAACAATGAGACTGACTCGGATAATGAGAGGGAACCCGGCATGCTTGATGTCAAAATCGCCCAACTGTTCAAATGAGGATTTGTGGAAGATGATTTAAAATGGTGTGTATTTTTCTGTATTTGTTACAACTGAACAATATTCTCAGTTATTTTGAACGAGTTGAATAAAGTTCAACTTATCTGACGCTTTTGTTTCGTTCTACATATGTTTTATCATGCACCTTATAACCCGGTGCGCCTTATGTATGAAAATAGACCCATTCATTGATAGTGCGTCTTATAATGCGGTGCGCCTTATGGTCCGCAAAATACGGTACATCAAATGAAATGAAAAGAATTTGTTTGGATGTGCAAATACATTATTCCTATAACTTATTTAACTGAAATTAATTTTTAAAAACAAAAACTGATATTACAGCAACAACAAAATATTAATTGGTAGAATCCAACCAAAATTAATCAGCCTATCACAATTTATAGTAACATATGTGTTGTCTGAGAGTCATTAATACTTTTACAAATCATAATGCAGAAAAAGATATTTGGGTTCATTTAGAAACGATGCCCTCACATAGTTTACACAGCATAGCACCTCTTAAGCCAAACTTCTTTTTTTTGCTCCTTCAGTGACACCTGTGGTTCCTCATCTATCCTGCAGCCATCTTACCTGTTAAGGTTGTCTTGGTCTATGTTGGTAAAGCCCAGGGGAGAGTCAGTTAGTTGCTCAATCACAGCTTGAGGATCTTTGGTGTCCAGCACTTCATTCAGCACTGCTACAGCTGACAGCATCTCTACAGCTACACTCAGCTCCTCATGGCTCAGTCCAGACTGATAAACATAAAACACTGGATCAAAAAAAATTGATGACTGCAGTATATATCTAGCACTAACCTTATCTACACCTGGTAAGGATATTTGTATCAACATCCATGCCCGAAGTCTGAAACATGGCTCACCCGTCCCCCTTGTAGCTGCAAACTGAAAAGCTCAGCCTGGTAGAGGTTGGCAGCAGTTTGGTACACAATTGGCAGCTGTGCCTCAGGGTTGATCAGCTCCTCCACCGTTTCCAAAGCATTGCCGAGGCGAATGGCTGTATTGATTCTTGCAACTGCTTCAAGTTCTGATAAAGAAAATTACAACAGAAAGTCAGGTTTTTCATGATAATATGGACAATTTCCCAAATGAATAAAAATTTAAAAAATTAATAAAATATTTTTCCCCAGCTTATACATTATGTGTTGAATGACCTTTGAGAACCCATATTAAATAATGATTCATGCAATGTACTTGACTGATTAGACTTTGCATATTTTGTGAAAAAAAAGCTTGATTTTGAACTCATCAGTAAACATCTGTAAGTTACAAAAGCCACTTACTTCGTTTCTCTGCCTCAGCAAAGTCATTGCAAGAGCTGACAACTCGTTGAATCTCTTCCTTGTCCAGTATTAGGACCCTCCCACCATCCTGAAGCACAAAAATTAGAATACACTAGAAAGATACCAATAAGCCCTCCATCATTATTCAGTATGCTTTTATGTAAGGCCACAGAGAGAAAAGTGGCTGAGGATATGCGTTTGAACTTATACTGTACTGAGCTATTTTTCTTTGCATTCTTTACTTGATTAGTTTTTTTGTTTTTCTTCAGCCTGAAGATATAATTAGATATTTTATGTGAAAGCAGAAAACCAGCAATATCTGAATTCCTACAAACTATGGTTATCTAGAAATATACACGTAGATTTACACATGCTCCTCATACACTACCAGCCAACACTTCTTTAAACAAGTTCACCTGCCTACACAGTCACACTGTTTGTACTGAGGACTGTAAACAGTCAACACAGTAGTTTCAAAGTATGTCACGTCGAGCATGTAAGTGTTGCTCTTTTTTTAATCCATATAGTAACAGATTATTTACTATATATCAACAGCTGGAAATAAATCCAACAAAAACTGAGCAAAGAAGCTCTGACTCAGTGTACCTTAGATTTATGCTGGCAGTAGCTGGTAAACTGTTCCAGGTACCAGCGGCCGTTTGACTCCTGAACACCGATCAAAGCCAGAGCTTCCAGCCGAAGCGCAGCCAGCAGAGCAGCTTTATCCTGGCTCGACACAGCTTGATTCACCTGCCTTATTGCTGCCTGAACTGAAAACAGGCAAAAGACAAACAAACATCAGTGAGCAATACAGCAGATACTTTTTAAGTCTTCAAGAAAAGGACTAAACTTAAGGTTAACTTAATGTTTCTTTTTTTTATTATTAACTGTGTAAATATGCTGCATAATCTCATTTTACAAATGTTTAGTATTAATATGCATAAAGTACTAGATCGGTTTTCCTGCAAAAAGGAATGAATTTGTGGCACATGACAGTATTTTGTGACAATGAATGTAAAGCAAACACAGGGAAGCTCTTACTGTTGACCAAATCAATGCACGTCTGGATTTCCTGTTGAGTCAGCAGCTCCTCATAAACATCTCTTTCTTCAGCAGCAACTGAGGACCACTAACAAAGAAAATATATTCATATTATATTATTAGGGAAAGAACACTGTATTTTGAGCCTGTTGTATTGACTAGCTCTCATTTTCATTTACATTAGCGTGGTGATATAAATGAGAATGGGAGGTTAAAAAAAAAGCACAGTTACTGTTTACACAGTATTTGTAAAGAGAATGGGAGGCGAGATGCCGGATGGCATGGAGGGTTAGGTAAATACAGCTTACACTGCAGTCACTGGAATGTGCTTGCAAAGCCTGGGGAGTAAGTCAGTGCAGACAACCCTTTCAGATGGCAGTGCAGCTCCCTACAGTTATTATAGTTGTCACACACATATCAAATTCCTGCATTCTTTAAATTCTTTTTGAAAACATCATACATGATTCCATTTCATACATTTGTAACAACATTCAGACCAACAATGAATGTTTAAAATCTGTTGGTGGTCGAAACATGCACACGCTCTCAGCCACAGAAAACACCTCAACCTCTGCAGAAGTTAGATGCAACTTAATCATTTGCTGCCCATGGTTTAACTTAAGTTAATATGAAACTGGGGGGAGAACAGTTTTAACAAGGTTAAAACTGAACATGTTGTGGCTCCAGTTGCGTTGTGGGTTTTTTTTTCTCTTTTTCCTTAAATTTTTATTATATATATATATATATATATATATATATATATATATATATATATATATATATATATATATATATATATATATATATATATATATATATATATATATATATATATATATATATATCTCCTCAGTGTATACTGGTAAGAAATCAGAAATGCCTAATCTCAGCCTCTGAGTCATTTGTGTATTACATGCAATTTAAAAAAAAAAATTTTTATGACATAGCAATCTAGTCTATTTTAGCATGCAGCAATAGTTTAAAACTTCCAAGTACAGCTGGAACTGCAGCCAAGATGCTAAACAAGAAAGCAACAGCTCCAAGAAGTGTTTGTAAGTGTTCTCACCCTCCCTGAGGACTGATCCCGCTTACGAGCCTTGGACTGGCTCAGTGTGTCCTGGTAGTCTTGGGCCAGAGCTTCCTGTGTGTTCCTCAGCATTGCATTAGGATTGTTCAGGGCTCCCATTGTGACAGATGCTTGACCTCTATCAACCGCTTCATTGATGGCAATCACAGCAGCATGCACTAAAGAAACAATGTGCATTGAGTTGAAGCATTGGATGCCAACTCTGTTAACTTCATTTAGAAACAACTGAGGGGTTCAGGTTAAAAGATCACTGGACTCACAGGCAGCTTCATCCACTGAGAGCTCATTGGCCAGGATACCTCCAATTTTACTGAAAGCTGGCATCTGTATGCCATACTTGTCCAGTTCACTCCTCATATTACTGATCTCTTCCTCTGGAAGACACATATATTATTGAAATGGGAAACAGCAGTTACACAGTACAGCAAAATAAAAGCCAACAAATAAATTTAAGAAGTATCAATCTTAAATGTAGGCATCAACACACTGGCGATGACTGTTAAAAATGCTCATATACAAAATATTTGAGTCACCAAAACCCTCAAATAAATATTTCATTAACTTTCAGAAAGCTATTAGTTAAAAATAAGTTGCTATTAGAACAACATTTAACAAGAAGAACAGCTCTCTCATACCAAAGGAGAGGAAGATTAAGTCACAGATGAGGACAGAACCTCCATGTTTCTCTTACAACACCATGACAGATGTATAAGACCTACTGTATTGGCACACTGTGAGGTGCACTCAAAAAGTTCCTGAGGCTTAACCCATTTAAAAAAAAAAAAAAAAAATTTTTAAACTATCAGTTTCCTCCTAAAGCTTATCGTCTCGCTTATCTTTCTCGTCATGTGGAATTCCCTTTATTGTCCCATTGTGTGGAAGATCATCATACTGATGAGAGCCAGCTCTCTGGTAATGAACCAGCGGTCTTAAGTTGTCAAGACCATAGTTTTCAAGCCCAGGGGCATCACATCAAGTCAAGAGTGCTACCAGGAGCATGCTTTCATTTTTCATTAACACTGTGTTGTGTACAGTGAACCTGTTCCCCTGGATGAAAACACAGACTTCTGCTGTAACACAAGGAGCATTTGTGAAGACATTCATTAGAAACTGCCTGAACCGTGCAGCATGCCATCATGTGAGGGCAAACAGCGCATTCTCCAACATGAAAATCAAATTGAAGGTTTGCCATCTTGGAGACAGCAGTTCAAAGTGATGCAAGAACAAAAACTACAAAAGGAGCAATTTAAAAACAGTAGCTGCACAAAAAACAATCCAAGAACCCATGAGAAAATGATCATGAAGGAGAAGTTGGTTAAAAATGAAAATCAGATAAGGTTTAGGTTTTTTTTTTACTTATTTTAAATTTATGGGGCAAGATTTAAAACATTCTGATCACTCCTTGTTTTGTATATACACACAAAAACTATGTTGCCAAAAGTATTAGCTGGTCTGCCTTCACATGCATATGAACTTGAGTGGCATCCCATTCTTAATCCATAGGGTTTAATATGATGTCGGCCCACCCTTTGGAGCTGTAACATCTTCAACTCTTCTGGCTTTCCACAAGGTTTAGGAGTGTGTTTGTGGGAATTTTTGACCATTCTTCCAGAAGCGCATTTGTGAGGTCAGTCACAGATGCTGGATGAGAAGGCCTGGCTTGCAGTCTCCTCTCTAACTCATCCCAAAGGTCAGGACTCTGTGCAGGCCACTCAAGTTCGTCCACAACAACCGCACTCATCCATGTCTTTATGGTCCTTGCTTTGTGCACTGATGCACAGTCATGTTGGAACAGGAAGGGGCCATCCCCAAACTGTTCCCACAAAGTTGGGAGCATCAAATTGTCCAAAATGTCTTGGTACACTGAAGCATTAAGAGTTCCTTTCACTGGAACTAAGCGGCCGAGCCCAACTCCTGAAAAACAACCCCACACCATAATCCCCCATCCACCAAACTTTACACTTGGCACAATGCAGTCAGACATGCACCGTTCTCCTGGCAACCACCAAACCCAGACTCATCCATCGGATTGCCAGATGGAGAAGTATGATTGGTCACTCCAGAAATCACATCTTCACTGCTCTACAGTCCAGTGGCGGTGTGCTTTACACCACTACATCTGATGCTTTGCATCGCCTGGTGATATAAGGCCTGGATGCAGCTGCTGAGTCATGAAAACCCATTCCATGAAGCTCTCTATGCACTGTTCTTGAGCTAATCTGAAGGCCACATGAAGTCTGGAGGTCTGTAGTGATTGACTCTGCAGAAAGTTGATGAACTCTGCACACTACCCGCCTCAGCTTCCACTGACACCACTCTGTCATTTCAGTGGCCTACCGCTTTGTGGTTGAATTGCTGTCATTCCCAATTGCATCAACTTAGTTATAATACCACAAACAGTTGACTGTGGAGTATTTAGTAGAGATGAAATTTCACAACTGGACTTGGTGCACAGGTGGCATCCATCCATGGTACCACGCTACTGAACTCCTGAGAGCGACTCATTCTTTTACAAATTTTTGGGCATGGCTAGGTGCTAGGTATAAAATTATGTGTTGTTAATAATTTTTGTGCTATGTTTTAGTTTCAGGTCATTTATATGATTGTTACCTGTAAAGTCCACTTTCCCCAGCAGGTCTTGGATCTGTGGTGCAATTCCCAGTTTGTACAAGTACAAGCTGGAAAACAAAAAACAGAATAAAAGAGTCTTGCAAAAAAGAAATAAATAAAAAAAACACTGTAGAAGATAAAGAGAGAAAGAGAAAAATAAAACTAGATATTTATTTTTCTCTCAAGATTGATTTGACATTATTCTCTTTGTAGTGTCACACTTACACCACAGGGGGGTAACACTGCCTCAAATTACAACAAGCACCACCACAGTAGTGAGCAGACTCAGTCCACCACCAAGCAAATGAATTTAACAAGGAGATGACTGGAAACTTCATAAAACTTTCATCTTCTGGCAGGTACTGGCTAAGTGGCAATGAATTATAGATACTTAAGGGAGGTCTGGCATCAGTATAGCTCTGAATGGAGGAGCTATAGCAGCTGGTGGTTGTTCTGCCCTTTGGTCCCAGTGTGTGTAAACATGAGATGTTGGCACACAAAGGCTTCAAAGAAACAGTCCAAAATCTGCTTAAACAAAGGGTAATGTTTTAACATGCAGGCAGCTGATTCAGTCTGAGATACAAACACCGAAACAGCTGACTAGGGTTAATGAAGGTGGCTGATTACCAGCCACAGGGGTTAAAGATGATCAGCTGACTAGCTGATGGCTCTTTAGACTGTGGATTCCCTCTTTGTTTTTGTTTTTTTGGTTCCCTACAGTTGTGGTTACATCTCTATCATATGATATATGATATATGTTCCTGAATGTGTCTTCATGAGTTTGTACCTAGGGAGGAATAACATTCATGAGAACTTGTGGGACTTGAGCAGGATTTGCAGGAAGGAAGAGCACGTGTGTGCACAAGGGGGGAAGGAAACCAATTCTCACAGGACCTCACCAAAACACTACAACAAAGAAAACAACCCAGGCAGCTCATATAACCACTCCCTAAATGTGTGTTTGGCTAACTGGATGGGTTAGAAAGATCAAATTTGCCCTACATTTCATTCAAAGTCATCTCAAGTGAATAATCAAGGGCCTACAGCAATGCACAAGCCACCCTAAAACCACAAAACTTTATTAGGAAAATAAACATAAACTTGAGCACTGAAACCCAAAAACAGCTACATAACCGATTCTGGATAATATACAATATGACATATCGAACAACTCATAAAACCTCACTGGCCTACTAAAGTAGAAATGATGCTTTCCAGTTTCTGTTTCAAATCATTTAATCTGCTTCTGCTTTTGATGCATAGATTGGAGGTTAAGCTTCATGTACACACTGTACATTTGTGGTCAGAAGTTTCCATTTACTCATCTTGGTCATGAATGTCATGGTAATTGTGGGCTATTAATGATTTCTTTGATCTTTTCTTTTTCCAGGCTGGAATGATTTTTACAGAATACGTCTTTAATGGCTTTAAGAAAAAAAAAGAAAAAAAAAAGAACTAGGTGCACAAGTTTGAATTTATTTTGGATTTTCTCTAATCTGCACAGGCTCAAAAGTATACATATTTGGTTAAATGACCCTTAACCAGTTGCACCTTGACCAGACGCTTCTTGGCTGAAATGGTAGAGTTCATTTAAATTAGTTTTAAGCATAGTCCACAAATTTTCAATAGGACTGAGGTCGGGGCTTTGGGAAGACCATTCCAGAAGCTTAATGTTAGCCTGCTTTATCCATTCCAAAACACTGTCTTGTAGAAACACCCAGTTGTGTCCAAAATTAAAATTTCAGTTGTGCTTGCCTGGCACACTCTCAGTCCATGGCAATGTAAAACTGGCTTCATTGTGGACAGTGACGCTGGGGTTTTAGCACTTTCCAATTCAAGGCTTGAGCCTTGGTGGTTCCTGGGTTGTTCCTGAACATCCTAACCAATTTCATCTCATCTAAGGGCGTCAGTTTGGGTCTTCTTACAGACCCTGGCAAAGTGGTGAAACATTTGAATAACTTGTACTTATCTGCAGTTGTTTAGAAATGGCTCCAAGAGACCTTCCCAACTTGTGTAAATCTACAATTCTCCTTCCTTTATTGAGTTCCTTGGACCTTCCCATTGTTCTGAGTATTAGTCAACACAATGAGTACTGTCAAATAAATCCTTTTAATGCTGGCAAACAAACTACCAGTTGTATTGAACATGATCACTAATGGGAAGTTAATAGGCCTTGACCTTGTCAAGTTAAAAGACACTGAAGAACTTTCAGTACCACTTATTAAAAAATTGTTTGTGTACTTTAGACCCTGTGTGGATTAGAAAAAAATCTAAAATAAATTAAAACGTGTGCACCCAATTCTTGTTCTTTAAAGTCATTAAAGATGTGTGCCACACAATTATTCCACACTGGAGAAGAACAGTTCAAAGAAATCATTAAAAGACCCAAATTCCCATGACATTCATTCCCATGATGAGTGTATTGTCCTTAAATTCTGCATTGTCTGCTACAACCTGATTCAAATTAAAATATATATATAAATTAGACTGTTTGTAAATGTCAGTGACAAGTTAGAGAAAATTACAGCTGCACTATAGACTGTATGGACTTGGCACCACAATGTCACCTACAGTTTCATCAGGAAGCTTTGAGCTAAGCACTTCTGACCTTCACTACAACTTGCTCATAGGATAGTGGCTGCTCAGTGATCAGGTAGGTCCACCCTAAACCATACCCTGCTTTATCTTCTTTTTTGACTCTAATTTCCAAAGTGTACATGATGTTGCATTCATTAGTTCATCAGGATACAAATGAAGGACATTATAGATCAAGTGAGGAGTTGGGTTATATTGAGGTTTTGCAGACACGTGACCACTAACCACACATATATCATTAACTTTTGAAACTTGTTGGCTACAGCGAGAAGGCACAACTTTTACTTTGAAGGGGAACCTTCTCCATTGCCAGTTTGCACTGCATTCTTTAAAGTTTTACTACTGCTGGGCTGGTAGTTAGTCAGCCTTTGCAGACAAACATGGAAATCTGTAGGTAATTGGCAATCTGATAGCAATAAAAGCAATGACTAGGTGGTCTTTGGTGCAGCACCTACTTTGCAACTGATTTCACCCATCAACAGTCAAAAAACCCCACAAACCACAGCCAACCAATCAGAGGAATATAAATTTCCTTAACAATCAATTATGTCCAATATGGCAGAAAACACTAGAGCAACGTGTGCATGACATCACTTGAGAAACCGCAATTCGCATACTTTACAATCAGATGAGTTGCCCTCTGGTGGCCATTAGAAAGAATGCAGGTTTAAGTCACTTGTGCACTGGATTAGCATTTCATTTTGGAAGCTACATCCAGCTTTTATGTACACTTTTTATGTTGCAGACATGAATTAGTCAACACTGTACAGACAAATGTGGCCCTGGCTCATACTTTAACCCTAACAGATGCCATAACTTAGCCTTTAGGCCATCTAAGAACAACACTTCAGTCTGCTGGTTTACATTTCATGAAATGAAATCACACTGAGTATTCAGGTGTGGATCCTTCAGGAAAAAAAACAGCACCAAGCCACTGCGCATACAAAAAGATAACAGATGAGCGAGCAATTTTGCTGTCAGAAGAGAGAAATGCATGAAGACAGTCAAGTGAAAAATCACTATGTTTTTGGAATCCTTTTAGTCTTACCTCAGTGCATGAATGCAGTATACCACCTTGGGCATGTTTTTGCGATCATACACATCTGTCGTCTCAGGATAGAATATCTGAAAGCAGAAACCACAACAGGTATTAGTCACTCTTCTTTTATCAGAGCCATGAAACTCTTTTGTGCTGCAACTTAACAAAAGCGCACGATCCTGCACATTGTTTTCCATAAACTTTACATGCATGGGAAGCAGCAAGCAGAGGGCAAATAACGAATCAACTATCCAACCAACACCAGTACAATAAATATTATCTTAGCAAAGCTTACAGTTTCAATTCAAGATGAATCAACAGCAATCTCTACAACACACTTCATATTAGTAGCTTTTACTGTCAGTCATCCTTTTGATCCACCCTCCCCCCAAACAGCCATCTGACAGATATTTCTTTAATTTCAGCTAAATTATACATACTTACATAGATACAATTAAGAAGAACAAACACAATGAGCTGGATTTATATATAGCTAACAGTCTTACCTGTTTTGAAAATTCTCTTCTTAATCACGTTACACATAAACTAGTAATGGGCAACCACTTAACACTGAATTAGGGAGATGGAGATAGTTGTGGGTACGTTTAAATTATTAGAAAGAAAAGAATATTCTTACTTCCAGGATGCACTTCAGAGTGCAAGTCTTTGGTGTTATCTTATAAATGATAATGATAAAATATGGGTAACACTGTTCTATCAGAACTACTACATCTTCATTACAATTTATTGTAGCTAAAAAGTCTTCGATGCCATCTACAAACCATAAGCCAATGCACAGGTATGTTATGTTATGGTGTTAGATCCTGTTGCAGTGATGCCTTTCTACCCAAACTGTTTTTTGTTTTTTTTGTTTTTTTACATCATACACTACATCACATTTTACATCATATACTTAAAAAGAAAAAAAAAAAAAACATCCCTGTCCAAATTAACTCAACAACTCTAAACCTCTGATGCATCTTACTTATTATGATCAAGTTATGATACATTTAACTTCGGTTATGGCATCTTCTCAGTCTTGTTTTGTATTTTAGATTGTTTTAGTTTAATGAAGCTACACCTAAAGTGTGATGAATGTGAAAGAGAATTTAACGTGTCTGTGGTGCTCCTGGCTGTACAAGCCCCTTACCTTGGGGAGGCCCACTGACTCCATGGCTCTGAGCCACTGCACTGTATTGTCAGTGTGCCTGAAGTGCAGCCCTTTGCTCTAAAGATAACC
Source organism: Archocentrus centrarchus (assembly GCF_007364275.1). NCBI lineage: Eukaryota > Metazoa > Chordata > Actinopteri > Cichliformes > Cichlidae > Archocentrus > Archocentrus centrarchus. The sequence continues at coordinate 15,854,613 of NC_044354.1, read as the reverse complement.
ACAGAAGCACAGATATTTAAATGTAGCCACACATGGGGAGGAACTGAAAAAAATAGCATTCACAATTAATGCTTCATTATTAATAATAAATTGAGTAACAGCTCAGCTGGTCTGATGGCCAAAAACTCATACTGGCATAATCCAGACATTTTTGTGCTTTAGTGTAGCGGCACATCAGCTTACAGTTAGCCCTCAGCACTGGTCTGTCACATCTCCTCCTTTCCTGTTCAAAACTGTTTTTAACTGTCAGGAAGTACCTGGGATGTCTAGAAACAGTCATTCTGTCTGTTGTGATGCAATCTGAAAGTTCACATTTAGCAATAATTCTTCTATTGGCCGTACGTAAATAAGTTCAATAAAAGAAAAGAAGTCTTACCTTATAACGGGACTGATCTCTGTCATAGATCCTTTTCTCTGAAACCATTTTTGGTGCAAAAAATGTGGCAAGTTTGCCAAGGTAGACACCATTCCTAAGTCCTTCCTCCAGTTCTGTGGTAGGTGGCAAGTCCTCCTCTAAGCAGGCCTCCATCCACCTAACAGAGCACAAATATGAAGCTCAGATGTTAAGCGCATCTCAAATACTGATCTACTGTAACCAAATAAAGCCCCCAGCAATAGTCTGATGTTAATTACATTAACTATAAATTTTAAGCATGGCTGTTAATTACATAGAGAAAAGAGGACAACATCATCTAAAATTGCTGATTAGCAAAGATGAATATAAAGAAAATGAGACTACACCATTAGTACACAACAAATCACACTGACAGATCAACTCATTTGCATTGCACTCTAAATAATTATTGTGACACCTTTACTTTCTTCTGCCTTCTATTTTATTTTAAAATTCCTTTTCCCCTCATTAATCTAAATTTAACACACCATGATAACAAAGCAAGAACAGAATTTAAACATTTTCTTTCCATTTATGTTTTTTTAACTAAATAAAGAATTCAACTGGACATGATTTAGAAAGGTAAACACCTCACAGGTGACACTGCATGTCAGCACAAAAAGCAAGACATACTGTAAGGTATAATGAGCTAAAGCAGCTATGACCCAGTCCCTTTCTGGAAGTGAGCAATAAGTGGAGCCAAGAAAGTGATGTGTTCCTGCTCCTCGTGCTGTGTGGAGATGGAAGAAGCCTCCAGAAGGACAACAATCACCACGGCACTTTACTGATGTGAGCATTACAGCAGAACAGGCAGACTGAGACCTCTCCTCAAATGGAAAACATAACAAGAGACCTGTTGGCCAATAGAGCACCACTGTCAAATGTTTTACTGGTACCTATGTGATATATTGGAAAGGAAAGTAATTTGGCTATCATTAAACTGATAATTACTTTTTTTTTCCAGTTTTCAAAAATGCATAAAAAAATTAAAAAGTAAAATATTGAAAATCTGTCTGCAACATTCTGCAGACCTTTACCTAATGAATGTTTATATCAGCTTTTGGAAAAATTGGCCAGCAAAATAAGTGAGGAGTACCAACTGAAGTTAAACAACAATGTACAGTTTCCTTGAAAATTTCGAAAATTCATATTTAAAAAAAATAAATAAATAAATAAAAAATAAAAAATCAAAGTAAAAAATCTGAATTACAACTGCAGCATTTGGTAAAGATTTGCCCAATGATACTTGTAGCAAGTCTCAAACGATTCAGCCAATAAATAATAGAGAAGTGGTTATTGAAGTTAAAAATTAATGTACTGTTTATCTTAAACAAAAAAAATTGAAAATAAAAAATTTGTATGAAGTATTTTGTAGAGCTTTTCACACTGAATACCCAGGCCAAGTTTCAAAAAAGTCAGCCTAGGAATAAGGGAGAAGTAGACTAGGGATTAAAGGTAAACACAAAAAGAGTATTTGTGCCAAGATTCAGAAGATTTCAAATATAAAGAAGTAGTGAATTTAGCAAAAAATTGACAGTCAGTGGACAAATGACTGACTGCTCAGTATTGGATCAGCTCCACTAACTGTCGTTGGCAGTGGAGCTAAAAAGCTAGTAAAATCAGACTGTAAGAAACAACACTATCTGGTCTGATGAGACTGAGTGCTTTGACTTTAATTCTGAGCACTGTGTATAGAGGAAACCAGGGACAGCTCATCTCCTGCCCAATATCATCTCAACAGTGATGTATGGCAGTGGCAGCAACAAGCTTGTTTTTCCAGAAGCAGGAACAAGAAAACCGGTCACAGCTGAGGGAAGCCTGAACGGAGAGTAGTATAGTGGTATTGTTAAAGAAAACCTGTTCCAGGACTTCAGACTAGACCAGCGATTAACCTTCTAAATCTAACAGGACCGTGACCTAAGGCAAAGAGCCCAGACACTGTAAGAGTGTCTCAGGGATAATGCTTTGCATGTCCTTGAATGGTCCAGCTACAGCCCTAACTTGAACCTAATTAAACATTTTTGGAGAGACCTTAAAACGGCTGTCCACATGCAGTCCCCATTTAACCTGGCAGGGCTTAAAATCTGCAAACAAGAATTAGAGTTGAGGCTATAATGGCTTCTAAAGCTGTTTCAACTAAGTACACAGAGTGTAGACACTCTGTTGATGCATGTATGATGCGCTGTAAGTAAAACTTAAATCGCTATGTACATTAATTTGACTTTCCTTTTATACTGCTATGGTTCCCAGTCTGTTTTACCCTCACAGCTGATAGGGAGCAGTGCAGAGATATTTGGTGGCAGAATTCCTACGTGCAGTCAGCAAGTCAATATTGAATTTTCCTGCACCTGCTGCACTCACACAAGCAAAAATTAAAGTGAGTGGAAAAATAAATAAATAACATTTCTGGAAACACAAATTCAGATATATTTGTGATGGCCGCTAATTACCAAAAGTTTGGATAAACAAAAGACTAAGATTTCAGTTTTTACCTCAGTCCCATAACAAATGAAAGCTGAGTCACTTTAGACCAAATTACTGCAATGAGGCACCACTATTAACAGAATTGTGCAATATGTATTCATTATGCTCACAAGAGTCATTGCTGCTGAAATTAACTGGAAGTTTTTTTATTAAACAGAGCAACAAAGTAGTCTGTGTATGGGAGGGAACTTGCAACTGTTACTGGCAACACCCACACAGAGGCCAGCATGCTTTAGGAAGGGGGCTGAACACACATTTCCAGTCTGTGCTTTGAGCTTACAAGTCAAGGGAAGAATGAAGGAAACATTGATCAAAACAACATAATACTACTTCAAGTTTTTAAAGTTCCACTTCCGCGAGACAACAGCGTGCAACGATGAAAAAGAGAGCAAATTTTATCCCTAGAGGAGTTGTTGAGAAAGGTGAAAACTAAAAACTGAATAGCAAAATATAGTTTATATTAGAATTTACTTGACCTCCTTTCATGCTGATGTAATT